>NC_057401.1:36792606-36801394 GCF_019320065.1 Cervus canadensis
TCCATGGCCTTTCTTTTTGTCTGTCTTCTTCTGGAAACTCCTTATGATTTCGAATGGTTGGCGGCGTTTCACAATTGTCCCCAGAGGTCCCGAGATTGTCCTCATTTCTTTTGATCCTTTTTTCTTTTTTCCTCTCTGCTTCATTTATTTCCGCCATTTTATCTTCTACCTCACTTATCCTATCTTCTGCCTCCGTTATTCTACTCTTGGTTCCCTCCAAAGTGTTTTTGATCTCATTCATTGCATTATTCATTTTTAATTGACTCTTTTTATTTCTTCTAGGTCTTTATTAAACAGTTCTTGAATCTTTTCAATCTTTGTTTCCAGGCTATTTATCTGTAACTCCATTTTGTTTTCAAGATTTGGATCATTTTTATTATCATTATTCTAGATTCTTTTTCAGGTAGATTCCCTATCTCCTCCTCTTTTGTTTGACTTGGTGGGCATTTTTCATGTTCATTTACCTGTTGGGTATTTCTTTGCGCCTTTTCATCTTGTTTAGATTGCTGTGTCTGGAGTGGACTTTTCTGTATTCCTGGAGGTCTGTGGTTCCTTTTAGTGTGGAGGAATTTACCCAGTGGGTGGGTAGAACGATTGACTTCTCAAGGTTTTCCTGGTTAGGGGAAGCTTGCGTCAGTGTCTGGTGCGTGAACTTGATTCTCTGCTTTTTGGGAGAGCAATGGAGTGCCCAGTAATGAGTTTTTGAGATGGGTCAGTGTGTTAGGTGTCACCATTGGGCAGCGCTGTATGTTGACATTCCGGGGCTATGTTCCTGTGTTGCTGGAGAATTTTGCGTGGTATGTTCCTTGCTCTAAACTATTGGGCTCTTGGGTGGGTGGTTTGGTTTCAGTGTAGGTATGGAGGCTTTGGACGGTCACTTATTGCTTAAAGTTCCATGTAGTCAGGAGTTTTCTGGTGTTCTCAGGTTTTGGGCTTAAGTTTCCTGCCTCTGGATTTCAGTTTTATTCTTCCTGTAGTCTCAGGACTTCTCCAACTATACAGCACTGATAAGAAAACTTCTAGGTTAATGGTGAAAAGATTCTCCCCCGTTAGGGACACCCAGAGAGGTTCACAGAGTTACATGAACAGGAGAAAAGGGAGGAGGGAGACAGAGATGAGCAGGAGGAGAAAAAGGGGGACTCAAGAGGAGAGAGACAGATCTATGCAGCTGTCTGTTCCCAGAGTGTTCTCCGTATCTCAGACACCTACAAGGATTCACAGAATTGGATTGGGAAGAGAAGGGGAAAGGAGGAAATAGAGGTGTTCTGAGGTAGGAAACAGAGAGTCAAGATTGGGAGAGAATAATCTTCGGTTTAAAGATAGGGCTTCTCTTTTTTTTTTTTTTGTAAGGTTATAGTGTAGTGAAAATGAAAATGAAGAGTAGTAGAGGAGTACTAGAGGACTTTAAAAGAAATAAGAGAAAAAGAAAAATAGAAAATAAAAGAGAAAACGGAAAGGAAAAAAAAGAAGAAAAAAGAAGAAAAAGAAAAAAAAGAAAAAAAACAAAACAAAAGAAAGAAAGAAAGAAAAAAATTTTTTTCCCCTAATTAAAAAAATCGTAAAAATCTATGAAAATGAAAGTTAAGGAGTAATGGCGGAGTAATAGGGAATTTTAAAGGAAAATAAAAGAGAAAAAAATAAAAAATAAAAAATATAAAAAGAAAAAAAAATTTTTTTTTTTTCCTTACTTAGAAAAAAAAAAGTAAAAATATATCTAGGAGTTTCTCTGGAGCTGCTGCGGTCGGTGTGGGTTCGGCTCAGTTTCAGATAGCTCCTCGTTCCAGCTTACACTTCTCGATATCTACAGGGCCCTTCCGGTGAAGTCGGTGTTTCCTACAGGGATTTTAATCTGTTGCACCAGTCCCTTCTGAAGCGGTTCCCTTTGTTTATTTGGCTTCTGTTTGCGGGTCTCTTCAGAGCCTCATTTCCGCCCTGACACAGGCGGGCGGAGGTGGACTCTTATTCAGTTAGCTAGTTCCGTTGCGCTGCTGGGAGGGGCTGACGCTGCGGGGATGGGCTGGCGCTGCGGGGCGGGGCTGACGCTGCGGGGAGCGGGCTGGCGCTGCCGGGAGGGGCTGACGCTGCTTTCTCCGGTCTGCGCTGCTCAGGCTCCCGGCTGTTCTATATGGAGCGCGCCCCGCGCTGCGCCAGGTTCCAGCCCTCGGGTGTCACACAAAAGCGCGGAAGGAAAAGCTGCGCCCGCTCTCCGCGCCCTCCCCGTCAGAGCGGCCCAGGCAGCGTGGGGCTTGATGGGCGCACTATCCCCAGGTGTGGCGCACTCACTCCCTTCCGCAGACCCAGTCTCAGTTTCCGCTGGCGCCAGTCGGGTGCGCGCGCCTTCCGCCCTCTGCGTCCCCAGCCCCAGTCCCCGCCCGCGCCGGTCGGGTGCCTGCGCCCTGTGTCTCACCGCGACCCTCCCCTCCCCCCTGCCTCCTGCCTCCGGCGGGGCTGGGCCGGTCCGCAGCCTGCGAGCTCTTCTCGGGACTTTCTCCGTCCCCTTGTTCTGCGAACGGCCGGCAGTGTGTTCCGGCCGGCTAATTTTCTCTCTCTCTTTTGGTCTCCCACAGTTCAAGTTGGCACCTCACAGAAGCTCCCTCCGATTGTCCTCAGGGCACTCAGGCCCGGACCCTAGCCCAAGCAAGGCCGCCTAAGACTCCCTTCCCGGGACGGGTCTCCGTCCTTAGCTCTTTTGTCTCACTTTTTATCTTTTATATTTTGTCCTACCTCCTTTTGAAGACAATGGTCTGCTTTTCTGGGCGCCTGATGACCTCAGCTAGCGATCAGAAGTTGTTTTGTGAAGTTTGCTCTGCATTCAGTTATTCTTTTGATGAATTTGTAGGAGATAAAGTGGTCTCCCCGTCCTACTCCTCCGCCATCTTGGCTCCTCCTCCTTTAACAGATCTTTAATTTGCAATTATTTTTCCCATTATGTAGGTTGTCTTTTTATTTCAATGATGGACTTTTGCTGTGCAATTTTTTTTTTTAAGTTTGATATAGTCCTATTATCATCCTTTAATATACTAGTAAAATAATTTTTCAAATTATTATGAAAACAAAACTCAAAATAAATAATGGGGAATGAATAGCTCAAGTTGAGATACTCTTTTGACAATGATAGATTGGTTTCAACTTTAAGTGAAGATTTTTTGTTTTGGTTTTTATTTTGTCTATAATTAATTCCTAGGCTGACAGTATTCCCAGAACAAAATTTTTGTAATCTCATGCTTCAGATACTCATGGTGATAAATTATAATGGCCTTGAAATAGAAGAATCTGGAATGTGACAAGCATAGACACATGGGACACAAATATTCAAACTGGCTCTGAGAAATGTTTATCTGTTTAGAGACTTAAATTTGAAATTTTGCATGAAAATTCACAATAAGATACCTGACTGGGTATTCAGGACACACACAGCCACACATATCATTAATGATCTGTCTAGAGGATGAATTAGCTTAGTTAAATAAAGACCTTGTTATAATAGAAAAATTGCCACAGAGAAAAGACACACACTTATTTATCAATTTGAAAGGATCATAAAAGAACCAGAAAAGAATAGTTAGTGGTAATAGAAAAAAAAAAATAATATGAAGGAATGAGAGAAAGAAGAGGTCTTATAAAATTACAACTGTTTTGAGAAATAACATTATGAAGGACCAGTTCAAACTGAATAATTCAAAGATTTGTTTAATCAAATCCACCCCTCCTTTCAAGATTTTCTCCACTGCCTACAAATTTTGTGAATACTATCATTTAAAAATGTTTTGTATATTCTTTATTTCACAAAAGTAGAATTTTAAAGGAGAAAAATCTTATACCAGGCCATTTTTCCCATCCTATAAAAATAATTTTTAAAAATTAAACAATAAGAATGATAATAGTCACACCAGGTTCAAAACTGATTCATCTTTTGATAATGTGATACTAAGTGCATTAACCAGCAGCTTAAACTCCTAAGACTAAATTCTCCATTCAATATTAATCCACCAAAAAGGTAGACTTCTCACATACATAAAACATATTCAACAAATTCATATATTCTTATATTATAGCAAGATAATTTAATCATAGAATAAAAATTCTGAAATACTAAATATTCAGAGCTCTTTTGTAACACTGTAAATTTAAAAGTATGTATTGCATCACACAGTTATTTTACATAAATGGAAGATTTTAATTTCACTAAATACCTGCTACACAGTTTATAAACAGAGAAATTTTTGGTTCACAGAGATATTATTTTGACTAATAGTAAGCATTTCTAACATTTTCATTGCCTAATAATTCTTCCTTTCTGTCAGGAATTAACATTAGGGGGTTTTGAACCTGCCCTACTCTGACTCTTACCTTCTATATAATCTCATGTAAACAATTTTGCATCTTTGATCCCAAATCAGTATGACAGGATCACCAGTATTCTCTAAGGGCGTTTTCTGTATGTGGTCATCCATTTTGCTTTGGTAGGTCCACACAATAAACTGACTCTAAGTAAAGTTTTCTTTTTTCTTTCTGCACAAATAACCGTATTTTGCATACTTACGTAACAAATGGGTCCAAGAGGCTGCTAAAAATTATAGCTGTGGAAAAGGTACTAAAAGCCTTTATCCTCAGGACAAATCTTTTTTCTCTTAATTTTTAAACACATATATGATCACCGGGATTGTTAATCTTTGTGTTTTTCATTCATTTGTCCTTTAGCTCATATTATTAAGTAATTCATAATAATGTTAAAAACTCAAGGTGTAAAAGCTGCTTTTATCAACTTCTCTTTTAGAAACAGAAGTAAGGATTTTGCAATAACTAAACTCGAATCTTTCCAACTTCTCCACTCCGAAAAAGGGATCAAAAGGATCCTTCACAAGGGAGATAACACTTGTCAAAATTTGTTTTCTATTTTTCTTAAAACATGCCATTGTCAGAGGTCAAAGAGGCTGCTCTTTTTTGTACAATTTTACCCATGGACTATGTCATCCTGCCTGACACCAGGGGTATCATAACCAATGGAAGAACTTCTTTTGTATCTTAATATTGCAGTGGAACTGATAAAAAGAAAAAGTCTATTTTAAAGAAACATTCTTAAGCCATAGCAACTTTGAAACAAACAAACAAACAAAAACCCTAAAGATAAAATAAATCTAAAGAGAGAAGTTTATTTAAAGTGTTATTAATTTGTAAAACAGAGTTCAGTATTATGAAAATTCCATGTATTGTATTACTAGATTAGTTGAAGGTTGGGAAAATTCTGGGTGGACATGACCAAGGACATAGGGAGAGACTGATGAACTTTTGTACACAAAAATTGCATGCAACATTGTCAAGGCAGAGTGGGAAAATATGTTGACAGACATTTTTAGCAAAATGTCAAGGATTCACTGGATAAACAACGTGTGTGCCTTTTGTAAATTTAAGCTCATACTCAGCAAACTCAGCTGGGTTTTCTCCTTTACAGTGGACTCTTCCCAACAAAATCATCAGTCCCCCAGTTCATTTCAGCCAATACTTTCTGAGTAGCCAATATGTGCTCAATATTTGCTGACACCTATTATTATCTATTAAGAGGCCTTCTGTTAGTTCCAGAGACACATAAAATATAAGAGGCCCAGTTTCTGTCTTTGAGGATGTGTACTCTAATGGGGGAATGTACAGGATAATGTCAAGTCTGCTGTATCCTCAAAATATCAAATATTGAGCCTCCTTGGGGTCAGTTTCCAACAGCATCTCCAAGGAACATCCTCTGAAGAATGTGGTCCTCAAAAACTTGTATGGTTCAGCCCTCAAATTGATCATAACTTGTTGTGGACTTGTCTTTCAATAATTGATTCATTTTCTGCATCTTTTATGTGGGGTTATAATTTCTTTAAGTTTGGTACTTATTTATGCACCAATATCTTATTATAGAGGTTTCCTTTTCCAAAGATTACCTTAAGTTTTGAAACTTTGGCCCTCTTTCAGGACTTTGCTTGGACTTCCCAGGTGGTACTAGTGGTGAAGAACCCAGCTGCCAATGCAGGAAATGTAAGATAGGCGAGTTCGATTCCTGGGTGGGCAAGATTCCCTGAAGGAGGTCATGGTGACCCACTACAGTATTCTTGTGGAAAATCCCATGGACAGAGGAGCCTGGCAGGCCATGGTTCATGGTGTCGCAAAGCATCAGACACGACTGAAGTGACATAGCAGCAGCAGAACTTTCTTCAGTTTAAATATCAGAACCATTAAGGTAACATCTTCTGTGGACTTCATTAGTGTGTTCAAAAACTTTAGCGTGAGGAAAAGCCAAAATTAGCAGATGTTTCTGGAGATCAGGGTCTTTGTGTCTATCCCAGAAAACTGCCCTCATAAGCCTGTGTTAGAGCCTTGGAAATTTTAATAAATTTTTTAGGAGTTTCTGATGTTCATGGTCCAAAGACCACACTTTGAGGAATCATATATTACAGAATGCTCCCTCCCAGTGTGACAAATAGCTTTCAGCCTGAAAAGGAGTTAGATGTTTTGTTGCTGCTTCTTTTTTGTCATAAAATACATTCATAAGTCAAGCGTAACTTTGTCAGACAGCATCCTAACATCTAACTCTCATTCAAAAAACATGATCCAGCCCACAGTTCTTTGAAATAGAATAAAGAATTAAAATTTTAAATTAAGATTCTCTTCCTGTCTACCAAGCAGCTTTTTCTTCTGACAGTATTTCTGAGCCTCACATACATAAACAAAACTCTATTAACCTCTGAGCAGAACCATAAGCAGAAATAATAATAACTTTCTATAGAAATATCATTGTGTGAAAGAGAATGAAAAAGCTCATTTTGGAGGTTGGAACAACAAGTGTATTAACCAATATGTTTTTCCTGTATGTTTTGACATTAAATCAGTTAAAAAGAAAAAAAAAAAAGCTATTTAACCACAGGTTAAAATAGAAAAGTCTAGAAACCCACAGGGAAGTAAAACTGTCAGAAGTTTTCAACAATGTTAAGCAAACAATAATGACACAAGAGCCCTTGTAAGAGACAGCAAAGTGGCCCTGTGAATGAGCATGGATTTCTCTATAACTATGGGCACAACTATTTGTGTGCTTCTGGAACCTACGAGCCACTGCATCAGTCCCAGCAGGGAGGCGAAGGCTCAAATGTACAGACCAGGGCTCAACACAGGCCCTGGCCAGTCTTTGCAGATGTGCTGGGTACACTTTATTCAAATTTGAATTTAATTTAGCTTAAATGTGATTTATTAAATATATTCTCTCTAAATTTAAATAAGCACTTCCAAGGACTGGTTAAGTGTCGCATGGATGCTACATAATGTGCTTAGATTCATCCAAGAGCTTTCACACGTGAACTCCTTTATAGCAACCTTCTGAGTTAGTGTAATTATTACCCCTATCACTTCATGACCAATAGAAGGAAAAAGTGAAAACAGTGATAGACTTTATTTTCTTGGTCTCCAAAATCACTGTGGATGGTGACTGCAGCCATGAAATTAAAAGAGCTTGTTCCTTGGAAAGAAAGTTATGACAAACATAGACAGCATATTAAAAAACAGAGACATCACTTTGCTGACAAAGGTCCATATAGTCAAAGCTATGGCTTTTCCAGTAGTCATGTATGGATGTGGGGCTTCCCAGGTGGTGCTAGTGGTAAAGAATCTGTCTGCCCGATGCGGGTTCCATCCCTGGGTCAGGAAAATTCCCTGGAGAAGGAAATGGCAACCCACTCCAGTATTCTTTTTTTTTTTTTTTAGTTTTTTTTTTTTATTTCTTTTTTATTAGTTGGAGGCTAATCACTTCACAACATTTCAGTGGGTTTTGTCATACATTGACACGAATCAGCCATAGATCCACACGCATTCCCCATCCCGATCCCCCCTCCCACCTCCCCCTCCACCCGACCCCTCCGGGTCTTCCCAGTGCACCAGGCCCGAGCACTTGTCTCATGCATCCCACCTGGGCTGGTGATCTGTTTCACCATAGATAGTATACATGCTGTTCTTTTGAAATATCCCACCCTCACATTCTCCCACAGAGTTCAAAAGTCTGTTCTGTATTTCTGTGTCTCTTTTTCTGTTTTGCATATAGGGTTATCGTTATCACCTTTCTAAATTCCATATATATGTGTTAGTATGCTGTAATGTTCTTTATCTTTCTGGCTTACTTCACTCTGTATAATGGGCTCCAGCTTCATCCATCTCATTAGGACTGGTTCAAATGAATTCTTTTTAACAGCTGAGTAATATTCCATGGTGTATATGTACCACAGCTTCCTTATCCATTCATCTGCTGATGGGCATCTAGGTTGCTTCCATGTCCTGGCTATTATAAACAGTGCTGCGATGAACATTGGGGTGCATGTGTCTCTTTCAGATCTGGTTTCCTCAGTGTGTATGCCCAGAAGTGGGATTGCTGGGTCATATGGCAGTTCTATTTCCAGTTTTTTAAGAAATCTCCACACTGTTTTCCATAGCGGCTGTACTAGTTTGCATTCCCACCAACAGTGTAAGAGGGTTCCCTTTTCTCCACACCCTCTCCAGCATTTATTGCTTGTAGACTTTGGGATAGCAGCCATCCTGACTGGCGTGTAATGGTACCTCATTGTGGTTTTGATTTGCATTTCTCTGATAATGAGTGATGTGGAGCATCTTTTCATGTGTTTGTTAGCCATCTGTACGTCTTCTTTGGAGAAATGTCTGTTTAGTTCTTTGGCCCATTTTTTGATTGGGTCATTTATTTTTCTGGAATTGAGCTGCAGGAGTGCTTGTATATTTTTGAGATTAATTATTTATCTGTTGCTTCATTTGC
>NC_057401.1:37101494-37375107 GCF_019320065.1 Cervus canadensis
ACACATAGAGGGAAAGCTTCATGACATTGGTCTCTTCGATAATTTCATGAATATGACACCAGAAGCAAGACAGCAAAAATAAAATAAACCAATGATACCGTATATCAAACTAAATGCTTCTGCACAGCAAAGGAAACAACACAATGAAAAAGGAAACTATGGATTGGAAGAAAATATTCTCATATCTGATAAGGAATTAATATCCAAAATTTGGAAGGAACTCTTACAATTCAATAGCAAAAACAAACAACAAAAAACTAATAATTAAAAATGGGTTAATGATTTGAATAGACACACTGTGGGAAATGTGGATTCAATCCCTGGGTTAGAAAGATCCTCTGGAGGAGGGCATGGCAACACACTCCAGTATTCTAGAGAGGAGCCTGGCAGGCTACAGTCTATAAGGTCGGAAAGAATCAGACACAACTGAGTGACTAAGCACATATACACATACATGCTGTGGTGATACTACAGGCTGTTTCTTGTATTTTTTATACTGTCTTAGAAAGTAGAAGTTTCTAAGCAGAGAAATTAATTGTGTTTGACATATTAAGCTTTTATTTATTGTTTTATTCAGTCAGAAAATATTTGTTGCGAGCCTGCCATGAGCCAGGCACTCAGCAAAGTTTTGGAGACACAAAAGTGAAGTGAGACCTCTGTCTCTCAGATGTTCATAATGGCCAAGGCAAACTTGTTTTGAGTTGCAATAATGCAGTAACAATGGTATATACAAAGTAGAGTGGATGCATAGATGAAGTGATGGAATTACTCAAGCCGAGTTAAGAAAACCCTCTATTATATGGTGAACCACAAAAAAGGCACTTAGAGAGTGCATTTGTTAGGAACAGGCAACCGCCAAAGATGTGTTCATCCCTGAGGTTCTAAGAGCTTGGTAAAGTGGGGACTTCTCTGAATCAGAAAGGAAGGCAGCTATTTAGTGTGCAGGTGACATAAATTAGGTATTGTCCACTTTTTCTTGGCATGAATCTATCAGAGGAGCAGACACTGAAGAGTAACATTCCTAGTTTTTGCTTTTTTCATTGTCATCCTCCAGGCAACTGGATGCTCCAGCAATAGAGGTCAGATAAAAAAAAAAATAGATATTTCGTTGCAGTCAGAGAGTCTGTGCTCTGATATCAGCATAATGTTTACGAAATCAATTTTCCCTACCTGCCAGGTCATGTTACTGTGAGAACTAGCTTTTCATAACCTATCCTATTTGTTCCTGGGTGATTTGATAGGGCTGATATTTTATCAGGAATACAAAGAGATTGAGTGCTGTTCTCCTAATCATTACTTGCCTCATCATGCTGGTAAATAATATGCATATGGTAATTTGAGAAACACAGTGTTCCCATTGCTCTTTTTTATCCTCAGAAATTTCTGTCTTTTGCAAATACTGCAAAAAAAATCAAAGGCAAGATTATTTCCAAATTGAATTTTACATTCCTCCTCTTCTCAGTTTCTGGTGCCCACACAACCCCTAGAGTACATTCTTTTCTGTTTTGACCAGTGGTTTTAGACTGTGCAACCTCTTCTGTTAATAGTCTGTAGAATGTTTCAGAATAACTCAATGAAGACTCATTCACTTGTTGATTTACAAATATATATGTTAAGTACCCAGACTTTCCTGGTGGCTAAGACAGTAAAGAATTCACCTGCAATGTAGAAGACCTGGATTCAATCTCTGGGTTGGGAAGATCCCCTGGAGAAGGGAATGGCAACCCCTTCAGTATTCTTGCTCAGAGAATTTCATGGAAAGAAGAGCTTGATGGGCTACAGCCCATGGGGCCACAAAGAATTAGACACGACTGAGTGACCAACACACATGTTAAGTGCCCACTGTGTGCCTGACACTATACTAGGTCTTAAACAAAGAACAATGAAAAAGATGGAAGCATCTGATTCAGGGGCTGGTTTTTTTTTTCTTTCAGTTTCTGATTTTATGTTTAATAGAAGAATACATTCTGCACAATAGGGGATATAAAATCCAAAATATGTTTTACACCCACATAAGGATTTATACATGGAAAGGTGAACTAACTGTATTATTCTATCAGAATTTGAATGTCCCATTGGAATGAATGGAACATGCCCTATTGCCTTTATTACTATTTTTTTTTAATGTAAAAAGTTTTTATTTTATTTTTTTTCCCAATTATTTTTATTAGTTGGAGGCTAATTACTTTACAATATTGTAGTGGTTTTTGCCATACATTGACATGAATCAGCCATGGATTTACATGTGTTCCCCATCCTGAACCCCCCTCCCACCTCCCTCCCCTTCCCATCCCTCTGGGTCATCCCAGTGCACCAGCCCTGAGCACTTGTCTCATGCATCCAACCTGGACTGGCGATCTGTTTCACACTTGATAATATACATGTTTCGATGCTGTTCTCTCAGATCATCCCACCCTCGCCTTCTCCCATAGAGTCCAAAAGTCTATAGATCTATATATACATCTATGTCTCTTTTTCTGTCTTGCATATAGGGTTATCGTTACCATCTTTCTAAATTCCATATATATGCGTTAGTATACTGTATTGGTGTTTTTCTTTCTGGCTTACTTCACTCTGTATAATGGGCTCCAGTTTCATCCATCTCTTTTTTTTTTTTTTTTAGTTGGAGGCTAATTACTTCACAACATTTCAGTGGGTTTTGTCATACATTGACATGAATCAGCCATGGAGTTGCATGTATTCCCCATCAGAACTGATTCAAATGAATTCTTTTTAATGGCTGAGTAATATTCCACTCTGTATATGTACCACAGTTTTCTTATCCATTCATCTGCTGATGGGCATCTAGGTTGCTTCCATGTCCTGACTATTATAAACAGTGCTGCGATGAACATTGGGGTGCACGTGTCTCTTTCAGATCTGGTTTCCTCGGTGTGTATGCCCAGGAGTGGGATTGCTGGGTCATATGGCAGTTCTATTTCCAGTTTTTTAGGGAATCTCCACACTGTTCTCCATAGTGGCTGTACTAGTTTGCATTCCCACCAACGGTGTAAGAGGGTTCCCTGTTCTCCACACCCTCTCCAGCATTTATTGCTTGTAGACTTTTGGATAGCAGCCATTCTGACTGGCATGTAATGGTACCTCATTGAGGTTTTGATTTGCATTTCTCTGATAATGAGTGATGTTGAGCATCTTTTCATG
The DNA here is from genome assembly GCF_019320065.1 of Cervus canadensis. Taxonomy (NCBI): domain Eukaryota; kingdom Metazoa; phylum Chordata; class Mammalia; order Artiodactyla; family Cervidae; genus Cervus; species Cervus canadensis. The sequence continues at coordinate 37,104,657 of NC_057401.1, forward strand.
TGTTTGTTAGCCATCTGTATGTCTTCTTTGGAGAAATGTCTGTTTAGATCTTTGGCCCATTTTTTGATTGGGTCGGAAAGAGAAATTAAGGAAACAATACCATTCACCATTGCAACAAAAAGAATAAAATACTTAAGAGTATATCTACCTAAAGAAATAAAAGACCTATACATAGAAAACTATAAAACACTGATGAAAGAAATCAAAGAGGACACAAATAGATGGAGAAATATACCGTGTTCATGGATTGGAAGAATCAATATTGTGAAAATGAGTATACTACCCAAAGCAATCTATAGATTCAATGCAATCCCTATCAAGCTACCAATGGTATTCTTCACAGAATCAGGGACTGTTTTTATCTTTTTTCAAGCTTTTCCAAAACTGTGTCATCATGACAAAAGCAAACATGAAATAGATGCCTTAAATAGAAGTGGATTAATAATGAATGAGCGAACTCAAAAGCTCTCCAGAACACATATTTCAATCAACAGCCTTGAGTAAAGTGATACGCTGGAATCAGATCATCATTGGGCCCATGGATTTGGGGAAGAAAGCCCCATTTATAAACCTGGAATATTGAAAGTAGATACATAGATCAGTTTACTTGGAGAGAAGTGAATAATGAGGGTGTTTTACTGAGTGTAGCGCTTAATTTATGTGTATTTAAACTGTCAAAATGTTTTAGTTCTTTATGGTCACTAATTCTCTTATTTATTTACTTAACAAATATTGATTTGCTAGTGTGGATAAGTTAGTTGTTCTAAGCACTAGGAATAAAGGGCCCTGTGAGCTTCCCCGGTGGCTCAGACAGTAAAGAATATGCCTGCAGTGCAGGAGACCCAGGTTCAATCCCTCAGTCAGGAAGATTCTCTGGAGAAGGGAATGGCAACCCACTCCAGTATTCTTACCTAGAGAATTCCATAGACGGAGGAGCTTAGAGGGGCTATAGTCCATGGAGTCAAACAGAGTCATACACAACTAACACTTTGTCTTTCACTCACTTTCATCCTCAAGTTTATATTGGATGAAAAAAACAAATGAAAACAAATAAATAGACTAAAAATATGCCAGATATTAGAAACCTACAGCATGTGCTATAAAGAAAACAAATGGTATGTTAATGTAAGTGTGTTTAGAAGGGTGAAAGTAAAAGTGAAGTTGCTCAGTTGTGTCTGACTCTTTGCGACCCCATGGACTGTAGCCTACCAGGTTTCTCTGTCCATGGGATTTTCCAGGCAAGAGTACTGGAGTGGGTTGCCATTTCCTTCTCCAGGGGATTCTTCCCAACCCAGGGATTGAACCCATGTCTCTTACGTTGCAGGCAGACACTTTACCCTCTGAGCCACCAGGGAAACCTATTAGATGGGTATTTTACATAAAGTGTTTAAGCCAGTCATGTAAACGGAAGGAAAAGAATTTCAAGCAAAAAACAGAATATTTACCCGCTGTTTACAAAAAAGGCTCTATCTGGACAAAAGCAGTATACAATTATCTAAATCAAGGATTGGCAAATCTCACCTATCATCTGTTTCTTTAACAAAAAATTTAGTCTTGTTTTTGTAAATAAGGTGTTTTAAGAACACGGTCGTGCCTACTCTTTTATGTATTGTCTATGGTCCTTTTCATACAACAGAGGAACTTTATCATTGCAGAAAAGACCCCATGGCCCACAAAGCCAAAAATATTTATCTGCCTCTTTAGAGAAGAACTTAACTGATCTTATACGCCAGTTTTAATAATCATTACGTTTGTGATCTTTTAAAAATTCTATTGTCTTTAACTCTATGAGATCAGACCAACAGTTTACAGAAACCCTGTTAAAATGCACCTAGTAAGGACAGTTGACATTTATTGAGTGAAATTACATCCCAGGCATTGTTTTAAGTACTCTATGTGAATTGCATTACACTTAATGCTCACAACAGCCCTACATGGTGAGTATGATTATCACTCCAGGTTATAGGAAAGGCAACTGAGACACAGAGAAGTTAAGTGACTCACTTGGTATCACGCAGCAATTAAGTGATGGCATCAAGATTCAAAACCAGACAGCCTGGGTCGTAAACCCTGTCCTAACCCATGTTTGTGACTTAACATCCTGCAACTGCACCACCATAACAAACCCCATGGCTTAAAACTGTCTATCCTTAATTTGCACAAGTAAGGCAACATCTTGCTCCAAAGAATTTAGAACTTGCTTTAGAGCTAGGTTTTACAGCTATTCCTTTCTTAGCATTCAGAATGTAAAGAAGGTTTCTAAGTGATTTCCTTTCAAACTTCATTGAGAAGCATTGAGTAAATAATTCTTTTAGGAATGCCCGTACTGGAAATCCAGACTATTTCTTTAATTACCCAATTATGCTCATGACTCAATGTACCAGGTAATTCTGCAACTTTCTCTCTTGATTTGGCTGTAAGAGGCACCCTTAGAGCTATTGTCACTTTCCTTTTCTCCCCATCTCCTAAGAATCCAATATAACTTGAGCATCCCCTCCCTGGATTTCTGGGTGACTTCCACTAAAATCCTAGGCATCCTTAGTACAGCCATGTGTGAACTCCTCTGAAAAGCTATATCAGAAAGCCCAAATTTTGTGATGTTCAGTTCAACCTAGGCTAGCAGCCATACCCCTGAATCTCTATGTGCTAATCTCTGTGAAAGATGTCTGTGTCTCTGTATGATTTTGTTGACAGCCTATTTACTTCTGAAGAGATTTCCCATAAGTTGGTATAAGCTTCTAAAACTTGCTCGAACTGAAACACATACACACCCGATGAAAACACTAAACTTTAGCAAATTGATAGGGGCTTCCCTTATAGCTCAGTGGGAGAAGGAAATGGCAACCCACTCCAGTATCCTTGCCTGGAAAATCTCATGGACAGAGGAGCCTGGTGGGCTGCAGTCCATGGGGTCGCAAAGAGTTGGGCATGACTGAGCAACTCACACTTACTTACTTACTTAATTACTTACTTACTTACTTACTTAGCAAATTGGCATTTTCTCCAAGTCCAAGTCTGGGCTGTGAATAGTTACCAAGTAACCACGTAGTGCTGAACAGTACCTTGTCACATAGATGCCATGATGTTCATCCTTATGGAATGGTGGAGATAGGATCAGCAAAGAGAAAATGAATAGACAATGTAATGAGTCTTATGGTAGACAAAGTATAGGATGATAGCGCAGTTCAAAGTCGTGGCACCCAACAAGGAGTTGAGGGCAGAAGGCATACATGGTCAAGGAAGGCTCCCTAAAAGATAAAATTTAGAAGGTAAAATTTGTCAGAATTGAATGTGGAAGGGAGAGTATGGCAAATTAAGGAGTCATGAATGACATCTGGTTTTATCACCAGCACTTTGTTGAATTATTAGCCTTCTCTCAGTATGTATTTCTACATGCTTCCAAAATCAAGACTCATCCCTTCAGATTCACACACCTTCTGCAATGTTTCATAGATGCTATTGTGTTTCAATATGTCAAGAGAATCAATCCAGTCTCACTTTGCTAGTAACCAGCTGTGGGGTTTTGGACAAAATCCAAGCTGAACTTTGCTTGGCTCAGGTCTTTTCACCTTCCTGAAGATACTGAATAAAATAATTTTTTTGGTTCCTTCCACCCCTAAAACTCTACTATTTTAAGTCCTGTCCTTTTCAAAATGCTTTTCTAATCTCTTTGGCTTCGTGTGAAATTTCCCTGTTTTGAACCCTAGGATAGTGTATCCATTAGAATTGTATTTCAGTATGTGTCATACCATATCACATGAGGAACTGAAGCAATTAAGGATTTTATTTTTCTCAGTTATTAAGGAATCCAGAGGTAGGCAGCCCATGCTTGATGAAGTAGCCAAACCAGGGCATCGGGGACAAAGGCTACTTCAGACATTTTTCTTAGACATCCATGGTTCCAAGACAGCTCCTCCTTCTTTAGCTTCAAATCTGGGCTCCAGGCAAGAAGGGCAAGTCAAGGGCTGACTGGATCAGCTTTCTTTGAAAGAACTTGCCTTAGTGGCAGTTGCTTAAAATCTCATTAGTCAAAACTGTGTCAACTGGCCACCCCAGGTGCAAGGGAGTCTTAGAAATCCTCTTTCTTTCTGTTAGACACATTGATGCACTAAATAGAATGAGGCTTGTGTTAATAAGGAAGAAAAGGAGAAGAGATACTAGATAGGCAGCTTGTGTCATTGCTGAAGGGGGTAGTTGTTGTCATTCAGTCATGAGGTCACTGTCCAACTCTTTGCGACCCCATGGCTGCAGCCTGCCAGACGCCTCTGTCCTCTGTCCTTCACTATCTCTTAGAGTTTGCTCAAACTCATGTCCATTGCGCCAGTGATGCCATCCAACCATCTCATCGTCTGTCACCCCCTTCTCCTCCTGCCCTTCAATCTTTCCCAGCATCAGGGTCTTTTCCAGTGAATCAGCTCTTCACATCAGGTGGCCAAAGTCTTAAAGCTTCAGCTTCAGCAACAGTCCTTCCAATGAAAAGTCAGGGTTGATGAAGGTTATTCAGATGCAATATTCAAACTATTTTAAAACAGGTCTGGCATTGCCACTGATCAATCAGAACAGATGCTGGCCAGTACCTTGTGTTAGTACATACTAGCTGAATAGCTGCCCTCAAGTTTTTCTGCTTGGCGTTACTGACATTGAATACCATTATCTGCCCTCCTCCCCTCACATAATAAAGCCTAAGTCCATCAAGGACAGGAGTATATTTTATATATATGCCTTCCATTCTCCAGGAAAATGACATTTACATAGAATAAGCGTTCACTTTTGTTGAAAGGAATTGAATTATTCATATTATAATCTATGGATGAGACAACCAAGCAAAGAAGAATTCTGTTTTTTCAGGAATGAATACCTCCTATGAATGGTGACTGTATATCTTAAATGCCACAGTACAGTAGATTATAAGACTGGCAGATGGATATGGGCTTTGAAGGTTGTTCAGCTCGCTTACAGCTATTCAGAAGGATTATTATAGACTTTAAAAAAGATAAAGATGTGTTGCCTGAAGTGAAGGTTCCAGGCATAATAGAGGTTCAGGAGACCTTTCCCTTCATTTATTAGGTTGAATAGAATTAATAAGGAGCCACCCCCACCCTATTAATATAAATAATTTTTTAAAAACCAGTTCCTTAAAGAGTTGCATCTGGTTCATCCATCCTGTAATAAACCCATTCGTGTATTGTTTCTTTTTACTAAAATTTTGAACAACCATAATGCTTAGAGGTTGGAATGGAGCATTTTACTTAATTTAATTTTCTTATTTCTTAAACTTGAAATTAACTCAGAAAATCCTATTTCAGTCCTTATTGTTTAAAAAAAAAGATGTTTTTTCAATTTTTGGTTCTTTTTAGTCAATTAAGTTTTTTCAAATGCTTTTATTTCCTTTGCTTTAATAATTTTAAAGTATTTCAGTTTCTACTACACTTTTTTCATTTGCTCTACTTCTCCAGTTTATTCTTCATTTTGTGTGTTTCTTGAAATGTAATACAAGTATATCCAAACCTGTTTGAAGAATTAATATGCTGTATCCAGTTCAAAATTGCCTTTGGCAAGACCTATCTTTGAATCATCATTTCCATTAAAGCATCTCTCAAATAAAATTGATTCCACAGAGAAATAAAGGTTGAAATATAGTGGATGCCTTTTTCCATTACTTTATCATTAATCTCTTGCTTCGACTCTTCTTAATATTTGAGATATGTATGTATATCTGAATTTTGCAATAAGGAATTCATGATCTGAGCCACAGTCAGCTCCTGGTCTTGTTTTTGCTGACTGTATAGAGCTTCTCCTTTTTGCAAAATTCACACTGAAACTGAAGAAAGTAGGGAAAACCACTAGACCATTCAAGTATGACCTAAATCAAATCCCTTATGATTACACAGTGGAAGTGAGAAACAGATTCAAGGGATTAGATCTGATAGACAGAGTACCTGAAGAACTATGGACGGAGGTTCATGACATTGTACAGGAGGCAGTAATCAAGACCATTCCCAAGAAAAAGAAATGCGAAAAAGCAAAATGTTTGTCTAGAGAAGGCCTTAGAAATAGCTGAGAAAAGAAGAGAACCTAAAGGCAAAGGAGAAAAGGAAAGATATACCCATTTGAATGCAGAGTTCCAAAGAATAGCAAGGAGAGATAAGAAAGTCTTCCTAAGTGATCAATGCAAAGAAACAAAGGAAAACAATAGAATGGGAAAGACTAGAGATCTCTTCAAGAAAATTAGAGGTACCAAAGGAATATTTCATGCAAAGATGGGCTCAATAAAGGACAGAAATGGTATGAACCTAACAGAAGCAGAAGCTATTGAGAAGAGGTGACAAGAATACACAGAAGAACTATACAAAAATGATCTTCATGAACCAGATAACCACGAAGGTGTGATCACTCACCTAGAGTCAGACATCCTGGAATTCGAAGTCAAGTGAGGCTTAGGAAGCTCACTAAGAACAAAGCTAGTGGAGGTGATGGAATTCCAGTTGAGCTATTTCAAACCCTAAATGATGATATTGTGAAAGTATTGCACTCAATATGCCAGGAAATTTGAAAAGCTCAGCAGTGGCCATGGGACTGGAAAAGGTCAGTTTTCTATTCAATCCCAAAGAAAGGTAATGCCAAAGAATCTTCAAACTACCACACAATTGCACTCATCTCACACACTAGCAAAGGAATGCTCAAAATTCTGCAAGCCAGGCTTCAACAGTACATGAACCTTGAACTTCCAGATGTTCAAGCTGGATTTAAAAAAGGCAGAGGAACAAGAGATCAAATTGCTAACATCCACTGGATCATTGAAAAAGCAAGAGAGTTCCAGAAAAACATCTATTTCTGCTTTATTGATTACACCAAAGCCTTTGGCTGTGTGGATCACACAAACTGTGGAAAATTCTTCAAGTGATAGGAATACCAGACCACTTGACCTGCCTCCTGAGAAATCTGTATCAGGTCAAGAAACAACAACTAGAATTGGACATGGAACAGCAGACTGGTTCCAAATAGGAAAAGGAGTACCTCAGGCTGTATATTGTCACCCTGCTTATTTAACTTATATGCAGAGTACATCAGGAAAAATGTCAGGCTTGATGAAGCACAAGCTGGAATCAAGATTTCCAGGAGAAATATCAATAACCTCATATAAACAGATGACACCACCCTTATGGCAAAAAGTGAAGGAGAACTAAAGAGCCTCTTGATGAAAGTGAAAGAAGAGAATGAAAAAGTTGGCTTAAAACTCAACATTCAGAAAACTAAGATCATGGCATCCGGCCCCATCACCTCATGGCATATAGATGGGGAAACAATGGCAACAGTAAGAGTTTATTTTCTTGGGCTCCAAAATCACTGCAGATGGTGACCGCAGCCATGAAATTAAAAGACGCTTGCTCCTTGGAAGAAAATCTATGACCAACCTAGACAGCATATTGGAAAGCAGAGACATTACTTTGCCAACAATGGTCCATCTAGTCAAGGCTATGGTTTTACCAATAGTCATGTATGGATGTGAGAATTGGACTATAAAGAAAGCTGAGCACAGAAGAATTGGTGCTTTTGAACTGTGGTCTTGGAGAAGACTCTTGAGAGTCCCTTGGACTGCAAGGAGATCAAACCAATCAATCCTAAAGGAAATCAGTCCTGAATATTCATTAGAAGGACTGATGCTGAAACTGAAACTCCAATACTTTGGCCACCTGATGAGAACTGACTCCTTGGAAAAGACCCTGATGCTGGGAAAGATTGAGGGCAGGAGGAGAAGGGGATGACAGAGGATGAGATGGTTGGGTGGAATCACTGACTCAATGGCCATGAGCTTGAGAAGCTCCGGGAGTTGGTGAAGGACTGGGAAGCCTGGCATGCTGCAGTCCATGGGGTCGCAGAGTCAGACACGACTGACCGACTGAACTGACTGACACTTACATCTTTTTTGGTCCTGTAGGGAAATCTATTTTTATGATTCTGCCAGGCTAACTTTATCAATAACGTGTGGTGGGTTTTCTTCTTTATACCATACAGTTTTCAATTCCAAGATGAGTCTTTTTACATATATTTTATTAGCTTTGAAACTGACATACATCTTTAAGCTTTCGGCATATCATGATTTAACTGGAAGTTTTCTTTTCTTGGCAAATAAAATAACAATAGCAAATAAAACAACTGATGACTTCTAATGTATTGAAATGACCTCCAGTAGTAACTGCACTTTTAAGAATTTCTGAATGATCCAGGAATTTGCTCTGAACCATACAATTGTTCCTGACTTGTGCCATCTTATATCCTAACCAGAATGCAGTTTATGTCTTTGAAAATAGGAAATAAGAGTAAGTTTGTACTCTTCCTTTTGAATCTCCACATAGGATGCTTTTTGCAACTACAGTTTTTGGATCTCATCAACTTATGCCTTGCAAATGACTCACAAAACAAAAGTATGCATCTGTGTTAAAGTACTGCCCTGTTTTCTATAAATTTCCAATCTTTCTTCCACTCCTGTCCACCAAAACAGCAAATAAATCACTAAATAAGGAACTTCCTGGCCACCTCGCTACTCAGTGAGAATGTTGTATTTATCATGATATCTTCTGTTTGAATTTCTGGTAAAATACACATAAAATTTACCATCTTAACCATTTTTAAGAGTATAATTCAATAGTGTTAAGTGCATTCATTGTTGTTCAACCAATCTCCAGATCTCTTTTCATCTGGCAAAACTGGAACCACTGAGATATCCTTTAAAAGGCAGTTCTCTAATCTTTTAGCTACACATCCCTTGCAGTTTTTGTCAGAACTCTTCAAATAGTTCCAAGCCTCAAGCCAAGAGGGTTAGCTCTAGCCCAAACCAGATTAAACTTTTAAACTTTCTTTTTTCACATTTTACTCTCTTTAAATATGTGTGTGTATGCTTAAATGGCTATTTTGGTCTATAAAATGAAATTCAACATTTTCATATTTTAACACTTTCATACTTTAAAATGGTTCCTACTGGTTAGTTCCCACCAAAAAGGAATGTCCCTCCATCAAAGAGCTGACATTTTATAGTAATTGTTACCACATCTCTTTTCTTGTGTTACCTTATTTGATGACAGCATGCTACTTCTGGGTCAGAGAATAGCCTTTCAGTGTGTGTATTCAAATCGGTGAATGAATTAGATAACTGGATCTTCATTGAAAGAGATTGTTGTGAAATATATGAATTAGTGGAAACACCGGATTGGCTAAGACAGCAGTTTTCTTGCTAGGTTTCTAGGAGCCCTGGACCTCTATTCTAGTGCCTTCAGAGTGGCTACAGGGTACAGACAAGAGGCCAGATGGATGGTGCAGGTTTCTTTTCCCCTTTCAACTATTCCTATTGGTTTTACAGTCTGAGATCCCATGTAGATTTTACATAAAGGAAAGAAAAGGTTGTGCTGCTTTAGACAATAGTCTTGAAAAGTGGAGAAATTTCATACTAACAAAAACAGATCTAGGTTCAAATTATAGCCCAGTCTCTTAAAACCTGTGCAGTCTTTAGACCAGTCACTAACCTCCAAGCCTCATTTTCTTTGTAATTACAATATTAGCTATTGTTATCTCCAAAGTCACTAGGATTACAAAATAGAGCATTAAGTATGTCTCATAAGATGTTCATGTCCTCGGTGAATGATTGCCAATGATAATCTGCATCTGGAACCTGCAGAAATCTGGAACCCTGCAGAAATTGCAGGGTTCTGAACATCATGGCTTCACAGTCACTGATGTGATGGCACTTTTTTTTTCAGTCTGCCTCCTACCCATCTGCTTCTACTGTAGGAGCTCCAGAAAGAGTTCTAGATAGGCACTTTTTTTTATTTTTCCTGTAAGGTGTGGCCTTCGGGCCAGCACCCTGAGCATGATCTGTGAATTTATTAGAATTGTAAAATCTTAGGCCTCAGCCCAAACCTATGAGTCAGAAACTCTGGGGGTGGATTTTTAGCAACCTTCATTTCAATAAACCTTCCAAGAGATTCTGATTTGCACTGTTAGTTTGAAAAACACTGAAAACAATTGATTCACTTGGACAGCTCAAGTGGAAGCAGGAAATGTATGGGGTAGGCCAGCCCATAGCAGCGATAGGAGACTGATAGTGACTGGGCTGGAAACCAGATTCAAGGGCTGGAAACCAGACCCAAGTTCAGTTCCCTGGACCTCAGAAACTGTCGATGATAGGTCTTTATCCTGATGCTGACTTTCCTGTGAACCAGTCAACATCTTGGGTGATAATTCTCAACAGGGGGCAGTTTTGCTTTCCCAAAGGTAGTTGGCAATATCTGGAGACATTTTTGCTGTCGTGACTGAAGCGTTAGTACTGGCATCTAGTGAGCACCATCCAGGGATGCTGCTGAGCATCCCACAAGGCGCAGGAAGGCCCTACAATGGAAAACTGTCCAGCCCCAAATGTCAGTAGTATCCAAGTTAAGAAATCCTGCTCTAAAGATCTTCCTCCTGATCCATTTGCCTCTCTTCCCAAAACCAACTACCAACTTCTTTATCCTGACTCTTAAACTGACTTCTGTGAACCCTGCAGGGGTCCATGGATGGGCCTCAGAGAGTCCATGTGTGTGTCTGTGTGTTTGTGTGTGTGTTGTCTGTGTGTGTGTGTTCAGTCGTGTCTGACTCTTTGCGGCCTGATAAACTGTAGCCCAGCAGGCTCCTCTGTCCATGGGACTGCAAGAATACTGCAGTGGGTGGCCATTTCCTTTTCCAGGGGATCTTCCCAAGCCAGGGATCAAACCCACATCTCTTATGTCTCCTACAATGGCAGGTAGGTTCTTTACCAATGGCACCATCTGGGAAGCCCATAAACTCCCACAAATGCTTCCAAAATATTGTTCTTTTATTTATTCATGTGTGTGACAAGGTTTGGGAAAGGGGCGGTACATGGCTTTTATCATATTATCAAAAGACTTTTTCTATGTTAATTCCATGTGTTCTTTCTCTGCCCCAGAGTTCTGCTCCATCCCAGTTTTTTGGTGGTTTCAGCTCCTTCTGGAATCATGGCCACTCTGCTGTCTCTCTCCTTCCTAACTTCTCAACTGCTACCCTGACTGCTGCTTTCTTTTTCCCTGTTCCATTTTCCAGCTCCAGTTCCCAACATAAAACGTCTGATTGTCCCTGCTCTCCCTTTTTTGGGCAGAGCTTTTCAAACTAAATGTCCCAGTGGACCCCTGACAATCCAGTGCAACAGCTGGCCAGCTCCCTCATGAGCTGGGCAAGGCCAGAGGGGAGCAGTGTCAGCCAGTCCATCCATGACTACCCGCGGCAGGTACCCTCAGAACAGGCACTGGTTGGGACTCCAGGATGATCGTGTCTAACTAAGGTGATGAGAAGAAAATCCAGTGCTTGAGTTCTCTGTGGAGAAACCCCTGGGTTGTCTAAAGAAGCAGGAAGAGTGTGAAGCCGGTCTTAAAAGGTACATAGGGCACAGCAAGGATAAGCAGATCAGGAGCCTGTGATGAGGGCTTGTGGAGTCGGGCGGGGAAGGCAATCCAGGTCAAGCAAGGAGGCTCAGGGCTCAGTGGGTCCAGTAATCAAGGGAGAATAAGCTCAAATGCAGAAACAAACCAATAAAATCAAATGGACATCAAAAGCGAGGCACTCATGTCTCCGTTGGTGTTGTTGTGTGCTACAAAGTTGATGTCATTGTGTGCTACGGTTGCTTCAGTCGTGTCCAACTCTGTGCGACCCTATGGACCGTAGCCCACCAGGCTTCTTTGTCCATGGGATTCTCCAGCAAGAATACTGGAGTGGGTTGCCATGCCCTCCTCCAGGGCATCTTCCTGACCCAAGGATCGAACCCGCATCCCTTAGGTCTCCTGCATTGGCAGATGGGTTCCTTACCACTAGTGCCACCTGGAAAGCCCACCTTGGTGTCTTGACTCTCTTCCTTTCTCACTAGAAGCTCATCCCATAACAAGTCGGTGAAGAGGCTTGTAAGACAAGGCAGCCAGAAAAGTCACATTTGCTGAGGAAGTCAAGGGGCCAATGGATTGGTCCTTTGTGCCTCTCACTCCTCTCTCTGACCCATCTCTGCCTCCTCACTTTACTCTTAACTGGTTTCAGGAGGACAGAATTGTTTCTGTGTGACTCAATACTAAAGAAGTATTTTTCCTAATTTTTAATTTTAAAAGCAACATAACTCTCTAAGGAAAAGTAACACAAAACCCTAAATAAATTGTATTTGTATTTACATAGCCTTGAATGGATTGTTGTTTTTTGAGTCAGCAGATCCAAAGGGAGAAAAAAATATCTTACTCCATCCAGTGTTGAAGTGAAAGTGTTAGTCACTCAGTCGTGTTTGATCCATTGCAACTCCATGGACTGTATGTAGCCCACCAAGCCCTTCTGTCCATGAAATTCTCCAGGCAAGAATACTGGAATGGGTAGCCATTCCCTTCTCAAGGGAATCTTCCCAACCCAGGGATCAAATATGGGTCTCCCACATTGCAGGTAGATTCTTTACTGTCTGAGCCACCAGGGAAGGCCCCATCCAGTGTTATATACATGGTTTAGGTGATAGGGATGCATTATGCCAAACCCCTAAAATACCTTAGAACAGTAGTTCAGACTTTGTCATGCATTAGAATTCTGAGGTTCAGGTGGCACCCCACACCATTAAATCAACATGTTTGTTGGTGAGGGAGCCAAAAATCAGTATTTTCTAAGGTTTCCTGGTGATTTCAATTGGCAACAGATTTTGGAAGCCGCTTTATAGAGGATATTTTAATAAAGCACTGATGCTGGATTGCTATCTTGCTACCCTTTACCAAAAAAGTGGAATATGATAGAAAACATGGTGGTGGTGGTGGAGTTGCTCCCTCATGTTTGACTCTTACAACCCCATGGACTGTAGCCTGCTAGGCTCTTCTGCTCCATGGGATTTCCCAGGCAAGAATGCTGGTGTGGGTTGCCATTTCCTTCTCCAGGGGATCTTCCTGACTCAGGAATCAAACCCTGGTCTCCTATGTTGCAGGTGGATTCTTTACTGACTGAGCTACAACGGAAGCTTTTTTCAGCTAATTGAGTTAAATCCCAGTTAAATGAGGTTGTGCGCTAATTTATTGCCAGAAGAAAACCAGCTGGCTAAATTGCTTGCATCACTCCAAATAGCAGACTAGCATTTTGGCATACTGTAATCAAAATAATCAATTTCACAGATCTGGGGTTATTTACTCTTCAGCTTTGTAACTTGGCGTTTTAATTTATGCAGACGTAATTTTGGACCCAGGGTATTTTCTAACTTATTCACCACCCTGTTCTCCAGAATCAGTAGAGAGCCATTCTGGTCTCCAGGGCACCAGATCTTTATGTGATAAGCTAAGGAGAACACAGCCATCAGACTCCCTCAAGCACACCTGACCATTACAGCAAATATTTCAAGAGCTTACCCGGTTCCAACTCTGTCTCAGCTAGCTTTCTGGTTCCTATTTCATCTGACCTGTTTGTTTTCAAATAAACATAGCTGAAAAGACTCCAGGGCCTGTTTCTAAGTGCATGCTATTTTGATGGCATAGTCTCGTGACCACTTGGCAAAAATGAGAGCGTGACCTCATTCGAGTGAGATCTCTTACATGCTCCTAGCAACAGTGTCCTTTAGTTCAAGGAGAGAAAGCAAACTCAGTGAGTGAAGATGAGAGCACACTTAGGGCTGTTCAGTCTCGTAGGAAGAGCCTAAAACACAACCTGATAATGGTGTCCAAAAGCATGACAGATGAACAGAAAGAAAATTCAGACTAGTCGGTGGCTATTTCCGCAGAAGAAACAAGCTTAAAGCACAGTGAATTGGCAGTTTAGTGAGCCTGAGACGATAACTTCTGTATTAAATAATAGATCTGACTACTGGAAGAAACTTATAGTATTCATTGCTAAATAGTCTGCTGTGCAGTCCATGGGGTCGCAAAGAGTTGGACACGACTGAGCGACTGAACTGAACTGAGTGTGCTGTGCAATATGGGTTGGAGGACTGGGTGACAGTCCAACCTGGACTTCTAACTTGCCATATGACCGTGCATGTTACGTGTCTCTTCAGGGCCTCGGTGTCCTCATCAGTCAAGTGAGAAGTTGAGCTGGGTGATTGCCCTAAGCCCCTCCTAATGCACTAACCCTCTGGGACACTTGAAAACATTACAAGGAGGCTCTGTCCTAAGTAGATATTAATAGATGCTGATTATCTGAGATTCCTTCCAACTCAAGAATTTCCAGACTGATTGGCCACTTTGTTTCTTGTTTTAGATTGCAAAAATATGATCAGGACCATATTAGATGATATCAAGGAATTAGTATTAATCCTGTTAGATAACTAAAATAACACTATGGTTGCATAAGAATGTGGTTGTAATTGTTAGACATGCATACTGGACTAAGTAGGGGTAAAATAACATGATGCCTGAGATTTGCTTTTTTAAAAAAATAGTAAAGTAATATGTTCAGTAATGTATGCAGATCTTTTTTGAGCTGACAATTCTTCTGGGTATGGAATCTATATTCTAGAAAAAGAATTCAAGAGGCTGGAGTAAGCAGATGTTGGTGTTCTTGAGTGTTGCAGATACAGAGCCAAGAGACTTTATGTTTTAGAGGCTGCACAAAGCTTTTCCTGAAAATCTGGAATATGAAGGTTGAATTAATTACCTTTTCCTTCCATGTTATATGGATATGATGGGAAGCAGAAAGCCATTTCCACTGAGAAAAAAAGAATCCCTGAGAGGTTTTAGTGATTTTGCCAGGAGCACATACTAATGGCAGCATCAAATTCAGAATGAGGATTGAAAGGTGAGATTCCATGACTATCTGTCTTCCAATTTCCTTCCACTTCTGCTGGGGAAGTTCCAAAAGTATAAACGTATAAAGTACAGATGTTTTGGTACCTTTAGTCCTGTGGGATTTGTTTCAGTCTGTCCAGTATCCAAGTCTCCTTAATCGTTCTTAAAGCTCCTTCTAGTGGTTACCACCCTTATGGCAGAAAGTGAAGAAGAACTAAAGAGCCTCTTGATGAAAGTGAAAGAGGAGAGTGAAAAAACTGGCTTAAAACTCAACATTCAAAAAACTAGGATCATGGCATCCGATCTCATCACTTCAAGAAATATAGATGGGGAAACAGAGACTTTATTTTCTTGGGCTCCAAAATCACTGCAGATGGTAACTGCAGCCATGAAATTAAAGACACTTGCTCCTTGGAAGAAAATCTATGACCAACCTAGACAGCATATTGGAAAGCAGAGACATTACTTTGCCAACAAAGTTCTGTCTAGTCAAAGTAATGGTTTGTCCAGTAGTCATGTATGGATGTGAGAATTGCACTATAAAGAAAGCTGAGCACAGAAGAATTGGTGCTTTTGAACTGTGGTCTTAGAGAAGACTCTTGAGAGTCCCTTGGACTGCAAGGAGATCAAACCAATCAATCCTAAAGGAAATCAGTCCTGAATATTCATTAGAAGGACTGATGCTGAAACTGAAACTCCAATACTTTGGCCACCTGATGAGAACTGACTCCTTGGAAAAGACCCTGATGCTGGGAAAGATTGAGGGCAGGAGGAGAAGGGGATGACAGAGGATGAGATGTTTGGATGGCATCACTGACTCAATGGACATGAGTTTGAGCAAGCTCCGGGAGTTGGTGTTGGACAGGGAAGCCTGGTGTGCTCCAGTCCATGGGGCAGCAAAGAGTTGGACACGACTAAGCAACTGAATTGAACTGAGTGGTTGGAACTCTCCTTTAGATAAAAATTAACAAGACCTCATAGCAGTGAACTCAGAAAAGCATCACTGGCTTCTTACAGGACATTGCAACTTTCCCACTGGAAAGGGCAGAGATGCTGACCTAGAACAGGACATGTGCTGGGTCCACATCAGTCCAGGGGACCAAATCCTGTCCATTTCAAGTATTTTCACTGATCAAAAATGCAATCAGACTTTATATGGGTGCAGAAAAGAAGTATGAATTGGTCACAGAAAAGGTGTTTAAATGAGCACACCAGATCATGTGGATACAAACCACCTGGATTAGTTTGTCAGGGCTTCTGTTACAAAGTATCACAACCAGCTGGCTTAAAAGAACAGAAATGTATTTTCTCACAAGTTATGGAAGCTGTAAGTTGGGAACAAAGATTTCCCCGGAGCCTTGCTCCCTCTGAGACTCAGGAGATGCTTACCTTGCCTCTTCCCGACTTCCAGTGGTGACTGGCTGGTCCTGCTGTCTCTCGACTTATAGCTGCATCCCTTCTGTCTCTGCCTTAGTCATCACAGGTCATTTCCCTTGTACATCTCTGTTTCTTAACAGTGTGAGAAGTAATTAACTAATTACATCACCCATGACCCAGTTTTCAAATCAGTTCACATTTTGAGGTATTGGGGGACTTTAACATCTCTTTTGAGGGGACATGATTCAACCCAGTATACCATCCAAACAAATGACATTGTGAGAAGGTTCCATTTGCATCTAATGTTGTAACCGGTCTTCCCATGTGGCCCTCGAGGTAAAGAACCCACCTGCCAATGCAGGAAACGTAAGAGATTCAGGTTCAATCCCTGGGTCAGAAAGGAGGAGGGCATGCCAACCCGCTCCAGTGTTCTTTCCTGGAGAACCACATGGACAGAGGGGCCTGGTGGGCTACAGTCCAAGGGGTGACAAAGAGTTAGACATGACTGAAGCAACTTAGCATGCACAACGCACGTTGTGACCAGGCTCCTGACTTTACACAACATTAGAGCTAAAAATCCACTTCTGTCTGAAAAGTGATGTTTGGCAAGAAGGGTTGAGAGAACAGCCCAGACACCATGGCCAGTGCCTGCCCCTTCAGAAGCACATGTCCCCTCCTGTGTGACGTGCTCCCAAGTGATGGGATGCCAACGAGGTAATGATTGAAGGGTAGTCTGTAGCTTGCAGTGGGCAGGGTCGCTCAGAATTCATGACTCACCTCCTGTAGCTTGCCCTGGCCACCCTGACGCTTACCCCTCTCATTTCTTCCCCCTCCACCTTGCTCATCCTCCCTGCTTTGCTGGGAAACAACAGCTGCTTTGAATCTAGCCACTTTGATTTGGTGGCAAGTGAACTGTAAACCAGATTAAGCGAAACGAAGCAAATCCAGTGACTGTCACAAGCAAGCTGTCCAATTACTGCTTTTTTTGCAGTGAAGGCAAAAGGCAGTAAAGGCCTTATATATCATAAGGCAAATACTAATTTGCCTGAATCAGCTTGCCAAGGGGTAATCAGCAAACGGGTTGGTGCTCATCAGAGCTGCACAGACTAGTCTCTGAGGAGGTCAGAACCAGGAATAAACCCTCCCAGGAACTCTCGGTTAATCTAACAAGTTCCCTGCCTTCTGCATTCTGAAGCAAAGGTCCAACCTTCACCTGACTTGTAGCCTGCCTAGGGTAAGTCACTGGGCTTCTTGGTGGATTTTTGGTGCCATAGGCTCTCTTCTCTCTCTCTCTCTGGGTGAGGATCAGGTTCTCTGGGAGTGATGAGAAAGTGAAAATGTGTTTGCAGAATCTGTCCCTCACTCTCACCCCACTATTTGACATTTTACCTGCCTTCTGAGGTAGGTCAGGGAGTTAAACCATATGTGTTACTGACAGAGGACAGAAGGTGAGGGAACAGGAAGAAAAGAAAAGGGAAATATGTTTCAAAGGGGTAAAAAATTAGCAGTGGGTAAAATGACCAAGACATCATTTTATGATGTAATGATCTCTGAATGATAGAGAGAGTGGATTTGGCCCAGATACTAGGGTCTTTCCAGATTTCAGGGCCTCCTCCTGTCTTGAGCCCCAGCTCCACATTTGGCATGGTTAATCCCTTGACCTTTGTGGAAATCCTCCCTGACATCACTGGATGAGAGGCCTGGAATGGAAAGGAAGGACTTTGTCAGAGCTGCATGACTCCACATGGCTCATCTCCTGACAGGAGAGCTCAGTGGAGAACAGGACTCTCACTATTTAGAAACTGGACTAGGGTTCCTATTCAGAGGATACAATTTGCCATCGCCTTTGTGGTTTGTACAGTGCATGCATTAAGTTGCTTCGGTCACGTCTGATTCTTTGCAGCCCAGTGAACTGTAGCCTACCAGGTTCCTCTGTCCATGGGGATTCTCCAGGCAAGAGTACTGGAGTGGGTTGCCATGCCCTCCTCCAGGGGATCTTCCTGACCCAGGGTATGAACCTGCACCTCTTAACATCTCCTGCATTGGCAGACAGGTTCTTTACCACTAACACCACCTGGGAAGCCAGTTTGTATGGCCAGTGGAGCAAATCAAGAACACTAAGGAGAGAACATTTTTCTCTTGATGCCTAAGTGCCAATCACAATCATTTGGAGTTCTCGTAATTGGCATCCCAGCCTCATCTGACTGTTGTTGTAATACACATGTATTGAAATAAAAGCTGCCTACATTTCCACCACCAACATCCAAAAACATGAGGCACTATCTATTTTTTCCCCTACCAGTTTCTGTCTATAGGGCTTTGTGTTCATTAACAATTGGCTCTGTTCCCTTTGCAGTCTAGAGGCCCTGTTCCAGGTTACCTGTGATTTGGAACACTGAGTCCTTGGCAGTGAGCTTAAGAGAAAGAAAGAGAGCATGGGGAAGGGACCAAAGGTGGAGCCAGATTTGAAGGTTTAGCCTGAAAGTTATACTTAGAGAGCCACTTATATCTAGAACTCCGACTTCCTAGCCATCACATACTTGACAGACAAGTTAAAAGTAAAGACAAGACTAATTATCAAGGCTCTTGGTGGGGAGTGGGGAGAGGAGGAAGGGGATAAATGTTTTCATGTTCGTCACTGTTTACTCAAACAGAGTGTCACTAATAATAAAGGTTGCTGAACATGAAAGGATATCTATTAGCAGTTTTGCAAGTAAGTAGGGGAAATTACACACTAACATTTCTTTTAAATATTTTTATTATATAATTTACATACCATCAAGTTTATCCCTTTAAAGCCTACAACTTAGTGGGTTTCAGTATGTTTACAGAGTTGTGCAACCCTCATTATAACCTAGTTTTAAAACGTTTCGTCAACCACAGAAGGAACTTAGTACACATTAGCAGTCATTCCCCTTTTCCCTTTTTGCCCTACCCCTGCCCCTGGCAACCACTAATCTATTTTCAGTTGCTGTGGATTGGCTTTTTCCGGACAGTTCATATAAATGGCATCATGCTATATGTGGCCTTTTGAGACTGGCTTCTCTCACTCAAGATAGTGATTTTGATGTTTGTCCAAGTTGTAGCATATGACAGTACTTCATTCCTTTCTGTTGTTGAATAAAATTCCATTGGAGATACACCACATTTTAGTTGTCCATTTATCAGTTGATGGACAACACACTTGTGTTTTACTTAAAACAGCAAATTGCCACAGTCTCAACAATCTGAGTTGAACAGCTTTTTGCTGAAGGTAGGAGTTAATAAAACAACTCCTGATCTTAATATGTTAGATTTAAGAGATAAGATTACTAAGGGATTTAAGATTTAGTTTTGCTAGCAAAAAAAATTATTTATATTCAGGTTTGTGGTAAGTAGATGTTTGCAAAATAACCGAATGATATTAGCGTAATAAGGTCATGATATTTGCATTTGTGTTTTTCAGTTATCTCAGTAGAGTAGATCTGTATAGAGAAGTGTTCACTCATTCCTTCTAATGAAATAACGTTAGAATGATAAACTGTGGCTTAGAATGATAAACTTTAGAATGACAAAATGTTTCATGTGGATAAACATCCACATGAAACACAGCACCTGCCTTTGTGTTCAGCCAACAAGTGCACAGCTGAGTTTGAAGCCAAGCTCCATAGCTGGTCTGCCAGGAATCTACTGGTTGTACTGTCCTATTGTACTAGATTTTGTCTTATCTCTGCTTCTGACTCAGGTGTGAATGAGGAAGCATGGGAAAGAGGAGCAAGAGGGAGCAAATAAGGTTCCACATATCTGGAAGGTTGCCTGGGATTCATATTCAAGCAGTCTTTCTCAAGGTGTCAAAACTCTTCTTACATGGGAAGTAGTGGCCAGACTGAGGGCTCTGGAATCTAGGCATGGCCATTTCATATCTTTGTGATGTTGGGCAGGTACTTAATCTGTCTTTCTTGTTCTCATCAGCAAAGTAAAGATAATAATGGTTCTTAGTTCTCAAGATGCTTTGAGGATTCCCATGATTCCTGGCACATAGAAAACTGTTAAAATGAATATTGCTAGCATGTATTCACTACTTGCTATTTCCTGGACACTGCATGGAATCTTCACAGCAATCCAAAAAGGTAGTGAAGGGTATTCCCACTTTGCAGATGAAGAAATTGAGATTTAAGGAAGTGTAAATGTATCTTCCTCAAGGTCAGTTGGTTTAAAAATGGCACAAGTCACTTTTATATACCTTTCGGTCTGATTCAGATTCTTTACATGTCCATTAGACCAGGGTGCTTATATGCAATGAATCGTGCTAGCCAATATGCTGCCAACTGGAATATGGCTATAATAACATACACATTTGTTTTAATAAAAATGAATAATAAATGCCATTGGGCCACTTTGGAAAATAATGTGACCAAAACCCACGGGGAGAAAACAGCAGTAATAGACTAAGACGAAGCTGTTAGAACAAACATGGGGCTTAAAGGACCTCAAAGTAAGACATAGCATCTGGCGAGATGCTATATCCTCTCAACTCAGGGGAACTAGACCCTGTGGTTTATGGGAATTAAAAGAACATTGCATGTGGTACTTGGGTTGTAGAAGGTAACTGACTCATTTCCATTAGCTAGGGAATTAGTAGTCTCTTGTGCCTATGTTAATATTCCAGTTGTCAACTTAATTGTTTAAGGTGTTTCCATTGACATCACCACTCACCCACCAGCAGCACTTTTAAATTAGCCTTGAGAGCAAAAGAGTAAATAGAAGCACAGTTTATCATTCTGTCAAGTTCAACTACCTAAAAAAGGCAACATCTGATAGTCAAGCAAACAACTAGACTGCAAAGCAGGAGTGTCAGCATTGACATGTTTACAGCTCCATGAGGGTTGTTAACTGTGTTGCCCCAGGAGTCCAGGAGAAGACAGTTCAAGGGTCAGAGACACATTGTATTTAGATGGTCCGCAACTAGCTGGGACAACAGGAAACCTAAAACAGACTTTCCTTCTAACATTCCCTTCTAAACAGCCTTCCTGATTACACAGTGTAAAATAAGAACAGTTTTGGATACTAATCCTAAAAAATCCCAAGCTTTGGAAATATTTATTCTCTCATATTTTTAGGTAAAAAGATGTTCTCAATTCAGATTACCACAATTATAGCAATCTGCTCTTTTAATTAAAAGAGTGTGTTCTTTTCCCCACTTATAGTATTAGTGGCTTCAAATGCATAATGAACCTTTTTGTAAACCAATTCATGAGGGTTTAGACATTAGGGCAAAGGTAACACTTTAAGAATGTTCTTATGTTGCAATCAATTGGGGATTATTTTCTAAACCAATTTCTTGAGAATTCTGGCTAAAGCCTTTTCATCATTGGGAGTTTTTTTTTTAATTGTCCTTTTAATTAGGAGTGTAACCCTGGCTTGTAGATGCTACAAGTTTTTCTGGGAGGGCGGATTTACACATGTGGTCTCTGAGCTAAAAAAATAAAGCAGAAGGTCCTTTGGTTCAGGTCCACTGCTGGTGTCCACCTCATTCAACCCATGGTTGCCCCAGTCAGGATGACCACTGGTAGATTTATGCAGATTCACATTTGGGCCATGGCTATTCATCGGACTAGAACAGCCAGCCTACTTTTCGGCGACTGTCATTTGGTGCTATCAGGCTTGTAAAATCCAGCTGTAAACTCTGCCCTTCCCTGCTAGTCTATCAAGGCGATCTGGACTTTGGTTCTTTGTAAACTATCGATAGTTCTCTTTATTTGTTGTTGTTGTTCAGTTGCTAAGTCATGTCTGACTCTTTGTGACCCCGGGGACTGCAGCACCATGCCAGGCTTCCCTGTCCTCCACTATCTGTCAGTTTGCTTATGTTCATGTCCGTTAAGTTGGTGATGCCATCTATCCATCTCAGCAGCAGCAGCCCTCTTCTTTTTCCTTCTATCTTTCCCAGCATCAGGGTCTCTTTATTTACTCTACACTTACTCCCAAAAGGATTTAAAAGAACCTTGGTTAGATATGGCTCTGCTGTCCTGTGACCTGGGGCATGTTATAACAATAATGAAAGTTCTCACCTTTCACAGTGTTGCAGGCACTTCATGAACCTTCTCTTGAGAAAGTGATTACCCTCAAAATACAAATTGACTTTCTGCTTCTGGTAAAACTGGAAGATGGAAAATAGCTTGGGAAATAAGGGCACTGGACAAATGCAAGGGTCACCCTGTTAGTCAGTGGACTAGAGTTTCAATGCAGAGTTCCAAAGAACAGCAAGGAGAGATGAGAAAGCCTTCCTCAGTGATCAATGCCAAGAAACAGAGGAAAACAATAGAATGGGAAAGACTAGAGATCTCTTCAAGAAAATTAGAGATACCAAGGGAATATTTCATGCACAGATGGGCACAATAAAGGACAGAAACAGTATGGACCTAAGAGAAGCAGAAGATATTGACAAGAGGTGGCAAGAATACACAGAAGAACTGTACAAAAAAGATCATCATGACCAGATAACTGTGATGGTGTGATCATCCACCTAGAGCCAGACATCCTGGAATGCAAAGTCAAGTGGGCCTTAGGAAGCATCACCATGAACAAAGCTAGTGGAGGTGATGGAATTCCAGTTGAGCTGTTTCAAATCCTAAAAGATGATTCTGTTAAAGTGCTGCACTCAATATGCCAGCAAATTTGGAAAACTCAGCTGTGACCATAGGACTGGAAAAGGTCAGTTTTCTTTCCAATCCCAAAGAAAGGTAATGCCAAAGAATCTTTAAACTACCGCACAATTGCACTCACCTCACACACTAGCAAAGTAATGCTCAAAATTCTCCAAGACAGGCTTCAACAGTATGTGAACCGTGAACTTCCAGATGTTCAAGCTGGATTTAAGAAAGGCAGAGGAACCAGAGGTCAAATTGCCAACATCCAATGGATCATCAAAAAAGCAAGAGAGTTCCAGAAAAACATCTATTTCTGCTTTATTGGCTATGCCAAAGCCTTTGACTGTGTGGATCACAACAAACTGTGGAAAATTCTGAAAGAGATGGGAATGCCTGACCACCTGACCTGCATCCAGAGAAATCTGTATGCAGGTCAAGAAGCAACAAATTAGAATTGGACTTGGAACAACAAACTGGTTCCAAATAGGAAAAGGAGGATGTCAAGGCTGCATATCGTCATCCTGCTTATTTAACTTAAATGCAGAGTACATCATGAAAAATGCCAGGCTGGATGAAGCACAAGCTGGAACTAAGATTGCCGGGAGAAATATCAGTAACCTTAAATATGCAGATGACACCCCTTATGGCAGAAAGCAAAGAACTAAAGAACCTCTTGATGAAAGTGAAAGAGGAGAGTGAAAACGTTGGCTTAAAACTCAACATTCAGAAAACTAAGATCTTGGTATACAGTACCATCATTTCATGGCAAATAGATAGGGAAACAATGGAAACAGTGGCAGACTTTATTTTCTTGGGCTCCAAAATCACTGCAGATGGTGACTACAGCCTTGAAATTAAAAGACAATTGCTCCTTGGAAGAAAATCTATAACCAACCTAGACAGCCTATTAAAAAGTAGAGATATTACTCTACAGACAAAGGTCCATCTATCCAAGGCTATGGTTTTTCCAGTTGTCATGTGTGGATGTGAGAGTTGGACTATAAAGAAAGCTGAGCGCCGAAGAATTAATGCTTTTGAACTGTGGTGTTGGAGAAGACTCTTGAGAGTCCCTTGGGCTGCAAAGAGATCCAACCAGTCCATCCTAAAGGGAATTAGTCCTGAATATTCATTGGAAGGACTGATGCTGAAGCTGAAACTCCAATACTTTGATCACATGATGCAAATAACTGACTCATTAGAAAAGACCCTGATGCTGGGAAAGATTGAAGGCAGGAGGAGAAGGGGATGACAGAGGATGAGATGGTTGGATGGCATCACTGACTTGATGGACATGAGTTTGAGTAAGCTCTGAGAGTCAATGATGGACCTGGAAGCCTGGCGTGCTGTAGTCCATGGGGTTGCAAAGAGTCGGACACGACTGAGTGACTGAACTGAACTTAACTGACAGTTTCTTTTTTTTTTAATTAATTTATTTTAATTAGAGGCTAATTACTTTACAGTATTGTAGTGGTTTTGCCATACATTGACATGAATCCGCCATAGGTGTACAAATATTCCCCTAACTGAGTTTCAGTGTGTTGGTTCAACACGGTGGGGTTTGGTTTTAACTCTGACCTCCAGAGAAGCCCTCATCCTGGATATTTTTCAAGAAGAGGATATTGGAAACATCAAGACAAGGAGGTCAGGGTGGATATCCTGTCAAGGATCCATACAGGTAACTTCTTGGAATGAAATGAATTGAGGAACTTGTCCTAAATATGAGTAGCTGGGAAAGGTCTTTGAATATTCCCAAAAGATGATTGCAGTTAATATCTAAAGTCTAGAGTAGGGATGACAGTGAAGTGAAAGTTGCTCAGTTGTATCTAACCCTTTGCAGATACAGTCCATGTAATTCTCTAGGCCAGATACTGGAGTGAGTAGCCATTCCCTTCTCTAGGGGACCTTCCCAACGCAGAGGTCAAACCCAGGTCTCCCACATTGCAGGCGGATTCTTTACCAGCTGAGCCACCAGGGAAGCCCAAGGATGATAGACTACAGCTTAAATGGTAAGACCTCAGTCTCCAGAACCATAGCATAGTTGGAAGTTCCTTTACTCATCTTCTGGGCCTAATCCAAGCCATTAACTCCTCTAGAGTTTCATATGGTCTCTGCTTAAGCATCCACAGTGACGAGGAGTTGGTCCCTTACCACAGGGGCTCATTTCATCTTTGGAGCATAATAATCATCATTTAGAATGCATTTTTTTTAGCCCAGGGCTTCTGCCTTATAATATGGCCCATTTATTGTAGTTCTGCTCAGTAATGGACAAGTGGAATATCCAGGGAGAAACTTCACTATGCTATTATTGAACTTGAATCTGTTGTTCAGTTGCTAAGTCATATCAGATTTTGTGACCCCATAGGCATGCCCATGGACTTCAGCATGCCGGGCTCCTCTGTCTTGCACTATCTCCTGGAGTTTGCTCAAACTCATGCCCCTTGAGTCAGAGATGATATTTAACCATCTCATCCTCTGCACCCTTTTCTCCTTTTGCCTTCAATCTTTCCCAACATCAGGGTCTTTTCTACCAGATGTGAATTGGCTCTTCACATCTGGTAGTCAAAGTATTGGAGCTTCAGCATCAGTCCTTCCAATGAATATTCAGGACTGATTTCCTTTAGGATTGACTGGTTTGATCCCCTTGCTTTCCAAGGGACTCTCAAGAGTCTTCTCCAACACCAAAGTTCAAAATAATCAATTCTTCGTCGCTCAACCTTTATGATCCAACTCTCACATCCATACATGACTTCTGGAAAAACCATAGCTTTGACTAGACAGACCTTTGTAAGCAAAGTGATGTCTTTGCTTTTTAATGCACTGTCTAGATATGTCATAACTTTCCTTCCAAGGAACAAGCATCTTTTATTTCATGGCTGCAGTCACCATCCACACCGAGCAGTGATATGGGAATTTGAATCTACTGCTATGTAATTTCCTCCCATTAGAGGATTTCTCTTCTTGTGCCTTTGAATACACTTTCTCAATGATCATAACAGCCCTAAATGGTTTCCCAAACAACACACAAAGCCCCTGAGTATTGGCACATCTTCCTACTCACAACTTCTTCTCATCTTCCATGTCTCCTGTATCTCTTCCTTTCCTCTGATATCTGCACCCAACTCTCATGATTCTTCTGGAGTCTAAGCATGAACTCAAAGCAGAAGACAGAGACTTCTAGTGGCAAGAGCAAAGGAGCTTGCTTTGAGCCCTGGCAAATTTCTCTAAAGTTCTAAATGTTATTATTTAGCTGATGGGATGGGAAGGGTATCATGATAGAATATAAACGAATGTTCTTTATAAATTGCAATGTATATTAAAGACCCTGAAGACTTTAACATTAAATTCAAAAAGACCTCAAGCATCATGTAGTCCCAGATCCTCGTTTTAAACTAGAAGACATTAAACAGAGAAGAAAACTGATCTATCCACGGACTGCAGGAACCATTAGAGGCAGGGCTAAAACAACCTTGCTACCTCTACTGCCCCTCTGTTGAACAGTGAAGGAAATCAGTGAAATCACCCATGCACAGACCCTAAACAGTACCCAGCACGTATTAGGTGCTTGATTGCTGGTGGCTGAAGAAATAGTCCAGGAAACGAATGAATGAATAAATGACTAGTACTTGTTTCTGAGGACATTTTATCATTTCCTCCAAAGGTGCTTATGTTTTTAATCAGTTTTTAAGTAGGTGTCTATTAAGGAGCTTGGTTATCAAAATGTGCTTGTGAAGGTTAAATGAGACAATGCATTAAAGTGCTGAAAAGCTGTGTCTGGCAGTCAATAAATGTGAAGTCATTATTATCATCATCCTCTGCTTTCTAGCCATTTTCTAAGTAAGATTATGCTGACACTGGTAAGGACTTACCAATCTGAAAATCACTGCAATCTGCTAACAAAAGGAATCTTGGAATTGCAAAAGTTATTACTACTGTTGGTCAGTTTTTGTCCTGTTCTTTTAACTTGGCCCTAGTGTTTAGCACCCAGAAAGACACAAAGTGCTGCATTCTTTCACTTCCACCTCTGAGCTTGTGTTTATTCAGCCCCTGGCCTTCAGGCTCTGTCTCCCATTCCAGCCAGCACTTCCCAGTTGAACCTGACAATTTTTTTGGCTTTGCACTGTGTGGTCCTTTGCATTCTTGCTCTCTGTCTCTTTCCATTATCAACCTAAGTCAAGGTTTTGGAATTTCCCTTTGGTACGGTCCACTCCTGGGCACCCCAGTAGTTCTCCTCCTTCTAAACAAGGTCCCTTTGACCCAAATTGGTGTGTTTTCCTCTCCATATGTTGGACTCCCCAACCTCCAGGATCTAATGCCCAATGATCGGAGGTGGAGCTGATGTAATAATAAAAGAAACAAAGTGCACAATAAATGTAATGTCATTGAATCATTCCAAAACCATCCCTCTGCAACACCACTGTCCATCGAAAATTTATCTTCCGCTCCTGATGCCAAAAACACTGGGGACTGCTGTATGGGATCAGGTTCTCTCCACATTGTAGCATTTGTTATTAATACTGATTTTTTTTTTTATACTGAGAACTGAGAGTTAGAATTTTAGGCTCTTTACATTTCTGCGTTTTAGGAAAGGGAAAAAATGTTGCCAAGGGTTATTTTTTAAATTTATTTTTATGTTAACCAAACTGGCTTTTTCCACCTCTTTTCATCAGTTGCCTCTGGTCTCCCAGCTTGATGATGCTCAGATTCAACCTACCCTGGAAGAGTGATTCCTGAGTGCTTTATGGGGTTATTTTCCCTTCCAGGGCTTCATTCACAGATCTACAAATTGTCATAGTGATCTCTATCAAGTTGCCAAAATGCTTGAAACTTCCTTCTGAAAATCTGAATGCATCTGAGAATTTGACAAAAAGGCTAAACTTCAGCCAGTGTCAGTACAAAAAAAGAGCCTGGATAAACTCATCAGCTAGGGCTATACCCAAAGCTCTGATATAGACAGAAATATTATCTGTTTAATCTATGTGTCTTGTGATGGATTATCATTTAACATCTTCTCCTTTGTCAATGATACATCCATCCCCTTTATATCCCAGAATGTAAGTTCCTTCGTCACCTGGATTTGATCTGTTTATAATCACAGCTCTGTCTTCAGCATCTAAACTGTTTGGCAAACAGCAGGCAGCCAATCAGTGTTTGCTGAATACTGAAAGAATGAATGAGAAGCAGGATAGCCTTGTGGTTGAACCATAGCCTTTGACATCATCTCAGCTCGATTTTTGGTTATGCCACTTACCATCTTTGAGACCTCTCTGAATTTCAGTTTCTTCATCAATAAAATGGGATGATGATATCTCTACCTCATCGGTTTGAGGAGAATTAAACAAGATAATGCATATAAAGCTCTTAGTGTAGTAGCTGGCATATTTTCAGAACTTGATAAATGTTGACTGTTATGCCTGCTCTTTTCAGTGAAAATCTTGAGTGGTGAAGCTTATTAGAGGTAATTGAACTAATTTAACATGACTAGTACTGATGACTGTACTAAAGACAAATTAGTTTAATTCATCTGTCAGCCAGATTTTACTTAAAGAGCCAGGTTGACAAAACATGTATTGGTCACACCCACTGTGTTTTAAAGTAGTATCCTAGGCTTTCGGGAGTGGGCAGGATGTGGAGATATATATGGCACAGCCTCTCTTCTCAAGAATATAAAATCTAGAAGACTTACTGGTGTGTGGTACTATGCTGAGTATACATATATATGAGGTATTTCTACCACCCACATCATCTGAGTTCCTCTCGGTGCTTTGCAGAAAATTATTCCGTGACACTCAGCTTCTCCTTTGAATACTTTCAGTGACAAGAAACCTACTACCTCTTGATCCAGTTCATCCTATTTGGGAACAGTCATCATCTTTAGAAAGAGCTTCCTGAAAATTAGCACAAATCTGTTGTTTTTCAGTCGCTCAGTCATGTCTGACTCTTTGCAACCCCACAGACTGCAGCATGCGAGGCTTCCCTGTCCTTCACTATCTCCCAGAGTTTACTCAAACTCATGTCCATGATGCTTTCTAACCATCTCATCCTCCACTGCCCTCTTCTCCTTTGCTTTCAATTTTTCCCATCATCAGGGTCTTTTCCAAAGACTTAGCTCTTTGCATCAGGTGCCAAAGTATTAGAGCTTAAGCTTCAGCGTCAACCCTTCCAGTGAATATTCAGGATTGATTCCTTTAGGACTGACTTTTTTGATCTCCTTGCAGTCCAAGGGACTCTCAAGAGTCTTTTAAAGCACCACAGTTTGAAAGCATCAATTCTTCAATGATCTGCCTTCTTTATGGTCCAGCTCTCATACCTGTACATGACTACTGGAGAAACCATAGCTTTAACTAGACAGACCTTTGATGGCAAAGTGACATCTTTGCTTTTTAATATGCTGTCTAGGTTTGTCATAGCTTTCCTTCAAAGAAGCAAGCATCTTTTTATTTCATGGCACAAATCTACCCCCCTACAATTTTTACACATTGATCTAACTCCTGACTTCTGGAAACAACCAGAATAAATCTAATATTTCCCTTCATATCAGAAGTCAGCAGAATAATGCCTACAGGCCAAATTCAGCCCACCATTTATTTTTGTAAATAAAGTTTTATTATAACACAGTCAAGCCTACTCACTCACATATTGTCCACAACTGCATTTGAACAATAAAGCGATCACAACAGAGAATATATGGCCATCTAGGCCAAAAATATTTACTATTTGGTCCTTAAAGAAAAAATTGTTCAACTTCTGCTATATATGACAGACTTCAAGTGCCTAGAGACAACTAACATGACTCCTCTTAAAGTGGGAAGCCCAGAACTGAGCCTAGAACTATAAATGGAGACAGAATTAAGTGGCGCTATCACCTTTCTTCTGGTCACCATACTTCCAATTATGTGGTCAGAGATCAGGTCAGTCTTTGACTGACACAAAATGCTGGAGTCTATAAAGGACTAAATCTCTGAGATTTCCACCCCAGGAGCTTCTGTTAAGTCATGCCTCCCCATCCTGCACTGGTGAAGCCTAATGTTGAACACTATTCACAAAACTTTAATCTTTCCAGTCTGTCCAAAATATTCAGAAAACAATTCAGCATATATTCAAGGGCTGTAGCAGTCAGGGTCAGAAAGGAAAAAGATGACATATTGTGCTAAGATTTTTAATAGAATGTTATAATTTACATACTGGTGGGCAGAGTTGAGAAAACTATTAAGGGAATTTGTCACCAGCCTCTGCCTCGAGGGGAACGGGCAGGGAGAGGTCTTTCCAGGACCCAATGAGAGATGGAACCATGAAGAGGGGATGCCCACCTAGAACTGTGGCCATGGAGATAGAGACACTGCTGGAACCAGGCTAGGAAGAAAGCAGGGGTGCTGGGAGATAGGTGCCCTGATGTGTCCTTCTCCCATTCTCTGCCTGCTGTGGGTGGGAACCAAACAGAGCTGAATGACAAGAGTCACAGGAGCGGAGCCGGCCCACGGGGCACAGAGCAGAAGCAGGAGGAGATGTGGGCATGAGGGCGAAGAGTGACAAGGGCTCAGTGGTGTGCGTGCATGCGTGCTAAGTCGCTTCAGTCGTGTCTGACTCAGTGCAACTCTATGGACTGTAGTCGGCTAGGCTCCTCTGTCCATGGGATTTTCCAGGCAAGAATACTGGAGTGGGTTGCCATGCCCTTCTCCAGGAAATGGTGTGCCAGGCATTTTTTCATTCTGAATGAATAAATAGATGAATGAATGAAGTGAGTCCAAGACCTAGTACTCAATCAGTGATTGTTGAACTGCAAAAATGAGTGAAGAGACTACACTATCCTTTATAGTCTCTTGCCCCAGAATCCTGACTGAATTTCCACCCCCAGTGCAGCCCTCCTGGGCTCCACTCCTGCACCCTCCCCAGCCCCTGCTGACCCGTCGGGGCTTCCCGCCAAAGGGTACAAAGAGTTTGGATTTAATTTCGGAGGTAACAGAGCAGAGCAGTAGTTGTTCTAAACAGAGTTACATTATCAAGGATAGGGCTTTAAGTCCTGAAATCATCCCCAGAATCTAAAATACACTGTAGAATGTTCAGAATTTTAAAATGAAAAATTCAGTATCACTGTATCCTATGGAGAAAAATGGACAACTTCTGAGAAAGCTGCCCCAGACAGTTGTTTGATGAGCACTCATTTTCAGATGCCTTGGGACTGGCCATTTTATGCTCAGATGGCCTCATCACATCATAGGCTTTTATTGCAAAGATGTCTGGATTCTCTGTCTGTTCCTCTATTTCTGTTTTATAGATAAGTTCATTTGTACCTCTTTATTTATATTCCACATATAAGTGATATCATATTCTATCTGTCTTTGTCTGATGTGCTTCAATTTATGATTACCAGTGGGTAAATAGGAGTGAGGGATAAATTGGAAGATTGAGATTGACATATATACACTAATATATATAAAACAGATAACTAATAAGGGCCTACTATATAGCAGGCAGAACACTACTCAATACTCTGTAAAGGCCTATATGGAAAAAGAATCTAAAAAAGAGTGGATGTAATATATGTATAGGGCTTCCCTGGTGGCTCAATGATAAAGAACCTGCCTGCCAATGCAGGAGATGTGTAGTCTATCCCTGGGTCAGAAAAATCCTGTGAGTAGGGAATGGCTACCCACTCCAGTATTCTTGCCTGGGAAATCCCATGGACAGAGGAACCTGGCGGGCTACAGTTCACAGGGTTGCTAAAGAGTCAGATACGACTCAGCGACTAAACAACAATATGTGTATGACTGATTCGCTTTGCTGTACTCCTGAAACGAAACAACACTGTAAATCAACTACACTTCAACATAAATGTTTTTAAAAAAGGATGTCTGGTCTCTCCATTCATTAGGCCAGTAGCGGTGATGTTGAGAGAGTAGCGAATCTAAGAGAGATTCAAGATGCATAAAGCTGCTGGTAGGAATCCACAGCTGCCGACTGTCCACTTCCTCCTCCAGGGGTTGAGTCAACGTGGAGAATACTCAGCACTGGATTCCTCAAACAATAATCCCCAGAAGTCTGGATTTTGAAGACATAGAAATTATTTTTAAGTATTATTTGTTCTGCTACTCTGGTTAAATTGTTTTTGCATGGAGTGTGCTAGAGAAAATTGAGCACTAAATTAGGAATTGTTCGTGTGTGTGTGTGCATGCACGTGCATGCACTCAGTTATGTCTAACTCTTTGCGACCCCATGGACTGTAGCCCACCAGGCTCCTCTGTCCATGGAATTCTCCAGGCAAGAATACTGGAGTTGGGGGTCTTCCCAGTCCTGGGATGAACCTGAGTCTCTTGAGTCTCCTGCATTGGCAGATGGATTCTTTACCACCATGCCATCTGGGAAGGGGCATTGTTATCTATATTTCAAAGCAAATTTTAAAAAATAGCTATATACATTTAGGAGCCTATTTTGTATTCAAGCCCTTTTTTTTTGTATTCAAATCCTTTTTTTTTTTCTAAATCAGATCTATACTATTTTTTACTATTTATTTTTATTTATCTGTTTGACCACACTGGGTCTTAATTGCAGCATGTGAGATCTAGTTCCACAACCAGGGATTGAACCAAGGCACAGGCAGAGTCTTAGTCACTGGACCACCAGGGAAGTCCCTCAGATCCCCACAATTAGCAATTGTCACCTTATGCCTCACGGATCCCGGCCAATTAGTCCCCAGAGTTTAAAACATCTTAGACAAAATCTAGAGCCAGATATACTGGAAGGAATGAGATAGGAATCACGATTCTGGATGGTTGCAGCCCAGCTGATAGAAGCCCACACCCAACAGCCCAGGGAACAACATGGTCACAACCAAAAATTATTCACATTTCGAAAAGCAGGCTTCTGCCAATGCTCATAGGAACCCTAAGATAGAATCCAACTTGAGCTCTGAGTTGGAGTGGCCAGGTTTCCAGTTCAGTCATGTCTATGACAGGATATGTCAATAAATTTCATTTAGGATCTCCAGGACCAGATTTACAAAATCAAATCCCAATTAGGATAACTGACAACATGTGACAAAGATCTGCAGATTAGGTAATGGTACTATATCAGTGATTTTTACTATTTGGTAGAGAATCTGCCTGCCAATGCAGGAGACGCAGGAGATGTGGATTTGATCCCTGGGTCAGGAAGATCCCCTGGAGGAGGAAATGGCAACGCACTCCCATTTTCTTGCCTGGAAAATTCCTTGGACAGAGGAGTTTGGCAGACTACAGTCCATGGGATCACAAAGAGTCAGACATAACTGAGCATGCATGTACTGTTAATATCAGTGTTAATTTTCTGACTTTAATTAATTACATTACAGTTATGTAAGAGAATGCCCCTGCTCTTAGGAAAACATACTGAAATATTGAAGGGTAAAGAGACATCATGACTTATTCTCAAATGATTCAGTAAAAATAATCATTTGTGTATATATAAAAGAATAAATCAAATGTGGCAAAATAATAATTAGGGGATCTGGGTAAAGGGTATATAAATTTTTTTTAGTATTTTTGCAAGTTATCTATAAGTTTTTAAATTACTTCATAATAAGGAGAAGGAAATGGCAACCCATTCCAGTATTCTTCCCTGGAGAATCCTATGGGCAGAGGAGCCTGGCTAGCTACAGTCCATGGGGTTGCAAGAATCTGACACGACTTAGTGACTAAACCACCACCACCAAGGTTGCTAGAGGGCTTCCATAGAGCCTCAGATGGTAAAGAATCTGCCTGCAATGCAGGAGACCTGGGTTCGATCCCTGGGTCTGGAAGATCCCCTGGAAAAGGGAATGGCCACCCACTCCAGTGTTCTTTCCTGGAGGATCCTCCATGGATAGAGGAGCCTTGTGGACTATAGTCCAGGGAGTCAAAAAGAGTTGGACATGATTGAGCGACTAACACTAAGGTTGCTAGAAAACTAATTAAAAAAAAAAAAAAAACAAACAAAGCTAGAGTTGGCTTATGCCATCATTTAAGTGCAGTAATTTCAGTCTTGCTATTGCTGCAAAGTGAGTGAGAAATGGCATCTCCTGTTTCATCATCTTTGAGCTAAAATGAGTCATTTCCTCTTTCAGCTAAAGAACGCTTCTGTTCATGGAAGCAAATGCTGAGGATGCTTTCCACATGAACCCTGAGGTAAGGGGAACTTGACACATGCCCCTCTGTCACACCGCCCATCTATCCTGCTGTCGCTTCATCCAGGCTCAAGCAGGGACTCTTCTCTCTGGGCTCACAGACAGAATAATTCCAAAGCTGTCAATATCCATGTTGTTGCATTCTGCTGTTCTCAAAAGACCTTTTTCATCTCCCTACCCTGTCCTGCCCAGAAAACCCTTCTCTGTTTTTCTCAAAGAAAATACCATGCCTGTTAACAAATGTTATCTCCTCGGGGTACAGTTATGGGAGATTTTAATTTTCTCTGCATAGTTTTCTGTACTTGAGAGAATTTCAACAATGACTGTGTTATTCTTATAAAATCAGAAAAAAAGAAGTATCATGTTTGCTTTTATTTTCCCAAGAAGCTCTGCATAAATTCTTTTTTTTTTAATATTTATTTATTTATTTATTTGGCTGCACCTGGTTCTTGTTGCAACATGTGAATTCTTAGCTGCAGCATGTGGGATCTAGTTCCCCGGCCAGGGATCGAACCCAGGTATCCTGTGTTGGGAGCACAGAGTCTTAGCCACTGGACCACCAGGGAAGTCCCTTTGCATAAATTCTTGCCATGGCTTTCTTGCCATGGCTTTCAGCCCCTGAATATTGTCACAGCTGCATGTCCTCTCCCTCCCAACCCACTAACAGTCCTTACGGAAAGGTTGATACATGCGGGGCTCTGCAGCTCCCCCATCCACTATCAACAAGGAAAGTCACTTCATGGCCCCATGACCCACTGAGCGCCAGGCACAATCTGCTGACTTGGATCTCACAAGTTACTGGTTCCCTCTCCCCACCTACAATATCCATTCTGGAGCTGGAGTCAGATAGAAGTACTTAACTCACATGTTCCCTCTTCATGCCAACTCACATAGCATGCTCCAATTCCATCTCCCTAGGCTACCAGGCCCAGCTGATAGTATTATGAAGTATTATGAGTCCATTTGACAGATGGAGGAGCCAAGTCTCCCTCTGTATGTACTATAGTAAAATGGGATCTAGACCCTTGGAGACCAGCTTGACATGTGTCACTCTGAGGATACACTCTCTCTTTCAGAGGAAGTTAAGGACTCATGAAAATATGAAACTGACTAGGTCATGAATAGATGAGAATTCTGGCCAAAATTATCCTACAGTTTCCTAAATTTACCCCAGGGTACTTACTAGTCTTCCAACATTGAAAATGATGATCTTTTTAGGACCATCTGATGCTTCCCTGACAGCTCATTTGGTAAAGAATCTTCCTGCAATGCAGGAGACCCCGGTTTGATTCCTCGGTGGGAAGATCCACTGGGAGAAGAGACAGGCTACCCACTCCAGTATTCTTGGGCTTCCTTTGTGGCTCAGCTGGTAAAGAATCTGCCTGCAACGTGGGATACCTGAGTTTAATCCCTGCGTTGGGAAGATCCCCTGGAGAAGGGAAAGGTTACCCACTCCAGTATTCTGGCCTGGAGAATTTCATGGACTGTATAGTCCATGGGGTTGCAAAGAGTCGGATACAACTGAGTGACTTTCACTTTCTGATGCTTCAGTGTCAAGAATCCAGCCTGGGCTTTCCCTCTGGGTCAGAGTTTCTTACCTTTAACACTGTTAATGTTCTAGAACAGATAATTCTTTGTTGTGGGGGCTCTTTTGTGCATTGTAGCGTGCTTAGCAGCACCCCTAGATTCCACCCACCAAATGGCAGTATTCTTCCCCTCACCCCACTTGTAACAATCAACCATGTCTTCAGATGTTGACTAAGGTTCCAGAGAGGATAAATCCGCCCCCACCCCGTCAAGTCATGACTATAAAATTATATTTCCAGACATTGCCAAATGTCCCCGGGGTTGGAGAAAGCAAAATCCACACTACCCACCCCCCTCCGCCCGCCAGTGAAAAACCCCTGCTCTTAGTTACCTTGGCCCAGCAAGAATTTGTATTTTTCATGCAAGTAGACTGAAATCAATAGTGTTCAGAGAGTAGATATCAGCAAGGACTTGGAGAAGGGGATGCCTTGAGTTGTCAAAATGCTTCCGCACAACAAGACCCTGTGGCTGGCTGAAAGTCCAGAAATACTTGGTAACATTGCAACTGGTGAGTCAACCCAGCCAGACTGCAGGCTTCTCAGAGTTTCTTCTTCCAAGGCTTCTGCTCCTTGATGCCAAATGCCTCGTGAGATTTGGTTGAGTAAAAGACAAATGAGAGAGGGAAGGGTAACACTGAACACTTGAGCAACCCTTACCTTCGGGAGGTCCAGAAAAGTACAGCGTGATCTGAGGGGGGTGTGGGCATCGGTGACTCTTTTTTGTTTATATGTATGTGCATGCATGCTAAGTCACTTCAGTCACGTCTGACTCTTTGCGACTGTATGGTGTGTAGCTCAGCAGGCTCCTTTGTCCACGGTATTCTGCAGATAAGAATACTGGAGAGAGTTGCCATGCCCTCCTCCAGGGGATCTTCCTGACCCAGGGATCAAACACAAATTTCTTACATCTCCTGAGTTGGAAATTCTTTACCACTGAGCCACCTGGGAAGCCCGTTTATAAATATACTTATAAAGTGCATCCACCCCTCATTATCCTCACCCTTTACCCAACCTAGTATTTGACGTGAAAGTGTTGGCTTCTGATGCCAGTAGGTATCTGAAAACACAGGCAAGAACTTGAGAGCTGTCCCATGGTTGTCCAAGAGAAACAGAAATGCTGCTCAGGTTCAGGGTGAAAGGAACATCCAAAAAAGCAATGTTCATAAAAGAATTCAGAAGAAAATAAAAGGGGGGATTAGAATTAAGAGTAGAATTCCAATTTCTGTCTGTGACCCCACTGCAAGGCCACAGTCCGTTTTGTGGCCTTCAGTATGGTTTCTGGTCTCTTTGAACTATTAACCCTTCAATCCTGTCCCCATGGCAGTGATCTCTCCCTAACAACCTTTACCTGACACCTCCCCCACCCAGGGTGGAACAGAATGCCACTCTGAAGGGCATGCCAGGTTCTTTTGCAAGATCTTGGCATTCTTTGGGCTCTGCCCATTCCAACCTCCCACCTCCAGTTCTTTCCCAGGCTCGCATCTACACAGCTCTAACCTTAACTCTCTCCAGGCTTTAAGAGACTAGCTGGAACTGCAGAGCAGCCCAGGGCACCAGGGAAGATGTGCCCGTCCATAGCATATGCTTTGAAGTGAGTCTAAAGCTCTAAGCCTATAATCTTTTCCCCTACTGTGCTTGCCTGCCAGAGTCCTTCAAATGCCTGTCATTTGAGCCTCTGCATTGACTAAAGTATTGTGCAAAACCTACGCATTTACCTAATAGGAGTAAGATTTTAATTTACTGGTAGGAATTTGTCAGATTAGCTTGTTGGTACGTCTCTTAAGAAAAGGGCTTTGGTGTTGGGACCCAGGACAGGTTAATTTTGTTTGTTTTTTAATTAAAGTATAGTTGATTTACAATGTTGTGTTAATTTCTGCTGTTTAGCAAAGTGATTTAGATATACATATATATATATTCTTTTTATATTCTTTTTCATTAAGGCTTATTCATAGGATGTTAACTATAGTTCCATGTGCTATACAGTAGAACCTTGTTGTTTATCCATTCTCTATATGATAGCTTGCATCCGCTAATGCCAACCTTCCACTCCATCCTTCCCCCAACCCCCTCTCCCCTGCCAACCACAGGTCTGTTTTCTGTGTCCAGGAGGCTGTTTCTGATTGGTTGAAGGTTCATTTGTATCATATTTTAGATTCCACATATAAATGATAGCATACGATATTTGTCTTTCTCTTTCTGACTTACTTCATTTCTGACTTACTTAGTATGATCATCTCTAGTTGCATCCGTGTTACTGCAAATGGCATTATTTCATTCTTTTCAGTGACTGAGTAGCAGTCCATTGTGTATTTGTGTTATATGGTTTTAAATTTTTCTTTTTTTTTAATTTTCTTATCATTAAGCTTTTTTTTTTTCGTTTATTTTTATTAGTTGGAGGCTAATTACTTTACAATATTGTAGTGGTTTTTACCATACATTGACATGAATCACATGTAAAATTTTCTTTTTATTTATTTCTTTATTTACTTATTTTTGGCTGTGCTGGGTCTTTGTTGCTACATGCAGGCTTTCTCTAGTTGCGGCGAGTAGGGGCTACTCTTTGTTGCATTGTGCAGGCTTCTCATTGCAATGGCTTCTCTTGCTATGGAACACAGGCTCTAGAGCTCAGACTCGGTAGTTGTAGCACATAGGCTTATTAGCTACCCTGCGGGCATTGTGGGATCTTCCTGGACTAGGGTATGAGCCCACATCCCCAGCCTTGGCAGGCAGATTCTTTACTACTGGACCACCAGGGAAGTCCTGTACTACATCTTCTTTATCTATCATCTGCAGAACAGATTAATTGTGATGAGAGTGGAAGGACTGAAATGATTGAGGTATTGAGCTCCAGACCTGCACAGTTCAATACACTAGCCACCGGCTTCATGTGGAAATTTTAATGTAAGTTTATTAAAATTAAATACTATTAAAAATTCAGTTCCTTAGTCACACTGGCCACCTTTCAAACATTCAACAATCGCATATGGCTGTGGCCGCCATATTGGAAAGAGAAGACTTGTATCTTTTCCATCATTGTAGAAAGTCTGTGCCACATTCCTCTCAAATTTGCTAGTACTGCCAGTGTAGAGTTAATCACCAGCTGTGTAGGGAAGGACAAAAAAAGAGTCAGAGGGAGAACAGAATGTCAAAGAGAAAGCAAAAATTCACCAAAGGCCAACTGTGTTTGCTTTGCCAAGGGTCCAGCCCTGAGCACACATGCATCCACCCCACCACAAAGCTCTTGGTGTTGACACCAGCAAATAATGAAGTGACTGGCATGGGCTTTGGACCCTATTTCCTCTACTGTATGGGCCCCTGGGATCTGTGGTTCCTTGTGAACCAAGAGACCCTGTCCTGAATCCTAAACTGAGAGGGTCACAGGAGTCACTGGGCTCCCAGCCAAAGGGAGATCATCATCAGGTAGCACACAGCAGCCCCTCGGTAACCAAGAGTCCTAAAGCAAGGATGTTTGAGAGTTCTTAAATCAAGACATTCAGGAAGAAAGGAGCACCTTCTCCGTCCAGACTTAGACCTCTGCTTACAGACTCTGAGGGACATGGAGGATCCAGGGAGCGTCCACTCCTTATTGACTGCTGGGACTCATTAAAAGTGAAAATCCAGTAATTAGTCTGTGTAGCTGTCTTTGGACATGTGCATGCACTGGCAAAGGAAATATGGAATCTGATTGGTTGTTTCGCCTATATATAAATGGCACTGACAGTCCCGTGGAGCACTTTCATAATCTCCATTCATCTCATCCTCACAATAATGGACTGAGGAAAGTCAGACAGATGGAAGCCTCTGAACCCTCTCTATTAGAAGAAATTCATCTCAGAAAGAGGAAGAGATGAGCCAAAATCAATCTGACTGAGAAAGAGCAGAACCAGCTCTAGACACCACTTTCTGCTGCTTGCATCACATCTCAGGTGATGAGGGTCACTTTGTACCTGTCCAGATCTGTAAGGGTGTCAGCTCCAAAGGGCGTGGTCTCCACCCAGATCATGCTGCATCCTCAGTTCACATCTAGTCGCAAGCCCCAACCATCTCATGGACTCTTTGTTACCAAATAACCCTCCACGTGTGAGTGTGTGCTCCATCATGTCTGACTCTTTGTGACCCCGTGGTCTGTAGCCCACCAGGCTCCTCTGTCCATGGGGATTCTCCAGGTAAGAATACTGGAGTGGGTTTCCATTTCCTATCACAGGGGAATTTTCCTGACCCAGGAATCAAACCCCCATCTTCTGCATTGGCAGGCAGATTCTTTATCAACTAATCCTTGAGAACAGCCAAAGGGCTAGACTGAGAACACCAAAGGAACTTTTCCCAGAAGACCCTCCCAGACAATATCAGAGAAAATGATGCTCAAGGCAGCCCAGGCACCAGAGCTGTTGACTCTGTTTTCCTGTGCCTGAGACACAAACTTTGAGTCTGTGGTGAGAGACCCTGAAACATGCAGGTGGATTTTGTTTACTAGAGAAGGATCCAGAAAATTGAACCAGATGGGTTTATATATAGGACTTCCAATAGTTGGTACCAAATATTTATGATTTTTCTCAAATTTGAGGAAATGTCTCATGACGTGGGAATCATTCATATACCTGGCTAAATGACCAGTGAGATCCTGTATTTCCTTTGCCAGAGCATGCACACTCAAAAGACAGATCAAATGACAGAATAATTACTGGATTTTTACTTCTAATGAGTCCCAGCACTAAATATGCCATTGTCCAGAGAACTGAAAAGAAAAAATCAAAATGATAATCAAACAAATAAAGCAATAGTGAAGAAAGGATTCCTTTAAATGTGCCCAAATGACACAATACTCCTGGCCACATGCTACTTTGTCTCTTCCCTTCATAGCATCATCCTGATAGTTCTCAGCCAATGTCTGCCTTTTCCACCTGTAAGCCACTAGTGTTGAAAACATAGCCATTTCACCAACTAGACCACTGAGCTGTCCGTGCCAACCTTTGATGAAATTTTCCCCCCAAGGCCAGATGCCTGGCTAAAACCGGGCTAAATAATGGGCGTATAACACTCACCAAAGAAGTCCTGAGAAAACCAGTCCCAGCTTTGCTTCAGCAGCTCACAGTAACATCAAGGACCCAGACTCTTTCCATCTGGGGAGACTTTTTCTCCCCACTCTCTCTTTTGACCAGGGAGGAACATTTTCCCCAGCAGATCCCAGAAGATTTCTGCCATGTCTCAGTGGCCGGAACTGGGTGGAATAACCACTCGTAAACCAATCACAGACAAATGGAAAGTGAGATTACCATGGTTACTGTAGATTGATACCTCTTCTTTCTCTGGAACTAGACAGCTAATAGCTGACAAAACAGCTCTGTGTGTGAAAACAAAGGGGAAATGGTTGCTAGAGAAGCAACCAAGAGCATCTGCCATGCCCAGTTATATGCAGGGCTATGAATAGAGAAGCAAGAAGGGCTTTCTCCTTCTCATCCCCCAGGCGCCACCCCAGGGAAGCCCCAGCCTTCTTGAGAAGGTTAAATCTGCTCACCGTTGGCTCTCATGGCCCCTGTCGAGTCCTTCTTAATATTTGTATCATTTACACTAAAATGTTTTACTAGCTTTTCTCTTCTCTACCAGCCTGAGTACTAGGAGGGTTGCTTTAGCACAAGGCTATATTCTCAGGACCCTGCCCATGCCTGGTGCATCAGAGATGCTCAGTGGACATTTGAAGGTGGATGGATGGGTAGATGAATGGATAGATGGATGGACTGATAGTTCGATGGATGAATGGATTGTTGTTCTAGTCACTCAACTAGGTTCACCTTGAAGTTTTCTGAAAATGCGTTAGAAGAGGGTGAATCCTGGTTCACATTCTCCTCCCTTTTTCTCTCAATGAGTCTTTTCTGGGAGTACTTTTCACTTTCCCTGCAGATCCAGCCAGCTCAGGTCCCTAGTTGTTACATCTTTGATTGGACAGGTGGCTTTTTTTTGTCGAGAGAGGGCTCCT
Organism: Cervus canadensis; assembly: GCF_019320065.1. Taxonomy (NCBI): domain Eukaryota; kingdom Metazoa; phylum Chordata; class Mammalia; order Artiodactyla; family Cervidae; genus Cervus; species Cervus canadensis. Next base: position 37,146,125 of record NC_057401.1, read on the forward strand.
GAGGGAAGATGAGTAAAAGGAAAAGAATAAAACAGAGTAAATACAAGCAGTAAGAGAGACAAGTAATTATCCTGCTGGGTAAGTATCCTTGATGCTTTCAATGAAGAAGTTTGAAAGAACGTATTGTACAAGAGTGAGAACGCCTGATTAAATCATGTAGAGACAAGATGTGCTGGTACAAGATGGAGCAAGGTGAGGGGAGCGAGAGACGGCACCGGGAATAGTTTCAGGATATGGCTGAGATGCTCAGATGTCTGGCTGCAGACTTAACCCTGGAGCCCTTCAGCTGCCCCTCTTCCTAACCACCCTTTGGACTGTCAGATTCTCCCCTTTTTTTCACCTTCTTTCCCTCTTCTCCACACTTCAACGTTCCAATTCCTCTTGCTTTGCATACCAAGGATGACCAGAAGCTGAAGGGCCAGGGTAAAACAAGTCCCCAGTTTTCCACGGAGAACCCAAATGAACCTCTTGAACTCTATTTTAATAAGATGACCCCACCCTTCTTTGAGGCTCTGCAAAAGGAGCTTTTCCATGAAACTGCCTCTCATCCACTTGTTAGAAGTTTAATGGCAAATAATGGCTGGTTGCCCCTGGGGAATTTAAATAACTCTAAGATGGACATAATTATGGAGTTCTGAGAAACAGAGCAAGTTCTTAAAAATAATGTGAGCAGGACCTCAAAAACTATTGAAACACATCTTTATTGCCCAAGAGATGGGTCATGTGCTCAGACTCACACACTGATTAACACTGGGAAGCTGGCTGTCAACAGCTGAAAATTTTGCCACAACACAGAGAAGCAGTTTTTGTACCTCACCCTCGAGGGGCCTTCATCCATGTATTTACACCCTAAAATGCCAGGTTTTCATGAAGAGATTTTTTTTATGGTGTTAACAGTTTTATTGAGATTTTCTCCCTCAATTATGAAAGTAGTAACTTTTTATTTTAGTAATATTTTATTACTGAAATAATATTTATCAATTTTAGAATCATCCTCCCAGAGATGACCCCTGCAGATATATTGGGTGCATATATTTAAGTATATTCCCAGTTTTTCTTCTGTGCACATGTGGAAGCACATATTGTTAGAATTAAGGTCAAACGCATCCAATTTCTATACCCAGTTATCTTCTTTCTTCCACTTATTTGCATATGATTAAAGTTCTGTCACACTATTTTAAAGATTAAATAATATTTTGCTATATATCTATACCATGATTTTTTTCTGGTGGCTCAGATGGTAAAGAATCTGCCTGCAATGCAGGAGAACCTGGGTTCGATCGCTGGGTCAGGAAAATCCCCTGCAGGAGGAAATGGCAAGCCACTCTAGCATTCTTGCCTGGAGAATCCCAGGGATAAAGGAACCTGGCGGGCTACAGTCTACAGTGTCGCAGAAGAATCGGGCACGACTGAGCAACTAACACCACCCATGATCTAGTTAAATAAGCCTTTATGATTTTATATTTAGACATTTCCCAATATTCTTTTTTATAAATAGCACGGGAAGATTTGTGTGTGTGTATACAAAATTATTTTTTCATATCTCTGTTCATTTGTGATGAATTTCTAGAAGTATATTTTGTAAGTCAAAGTGTATCTACATTCTTAAGGCTTTTAACACGTATTACCAGAAAAATGACACCAGTTTACTCTCGAAAGGCAAGGCACCAGTTCTGCTTCTACTGTTGAACAGCCAGAAGCACTTGCAAACTCAGTGATCCATCTTGAAATCTCATGGGGTTGGGGAAAATGATAAAAATATTTTATAAGAAAATACTTTGAAAATTTTAAATCCAATTAAAACACACCTTGTTATTATTATCGATTTTTTAGACCACCCAAGATAGACAAAGCGTTACCTCTTTCAATGACATATGCCAATGACTTGTAGCCCATTAGAGAGTAAAATCCTTCCCAAATTCCCTCTAAATGCACCCAACACCAAATACGTTTCATTTCATTCAAAACCATTTATCGAGTACCTTTTATGCATTGAGCTTTGTATTAAGTATGAGGAATATAGGGAAAAAAAAAACATAAACACAGTTCTTGACACCCATGAAATACTGGTCTGGGTGGGTTCAGGAAGAATGATAAATCAAGATCCATAATCAGTTCTTGATGGGGTCCAGTCCTGATGCTCTGTGGACTGTCCATCTCCCACTTTGGGGAGATCCAAGGAAGTCCCTGCCTCAAGACAGGAAAGCTGAAATTGAAGATGAGAAGGCAACTGGGCTTTCAAGTAGGCGGCCATGCATCAATCTTTATTGCTTCTGAAACAGCATGGAGAAATCACATTTTCCCCACAGCCTACATATAAAAGGAGCCACTTCAGTGGGGGGAAGATTCTCACAAGCCACGTGATGGAAAGGCTGAGACCCCCTACTTCCACGGGGCATACTTTGAGGAACACATGACAGTTAAAATTTCTCTAGAAATCATCCTGGTATTTTAGTCAATGAGACATACAAGCTGAGGAAGAACAAGATGGCTTGGGGTTTAAAGCAGAGTAGAAGGAAGATAAAGGGGCAAGTCAAGGCAGCTGACAGGGAGAGGAACTCTGGAGAGGAAGACAGAAATGCTTCCTAAGGGATTTGGCCAACTGTCTGGACCATGGAATATGGTTCCTGTCTACCCACAGAATCCTTGTTCCTGTTAGCCCGTGAAGTGACATGGAGCTAAATGTGATGTCCAGAAGGGTAAAGAGGGAGAAGGAAGATGGCATGGTGGAGGCTTTGACCCTTGGTTTACTCATCCTTCATTTGGTCAGCATATAAGTGCTCCTGAAGACTGCTCCTAAGCAGGAAACTCATCTTCTGAACTCCGCCAGATATTAAAATGAACATTATCTGCTGCTATTCCCAGACTGACTCACTGGCCCCACTTGAGCTCCATGTGCCTGGCACCGGCACAGACCTTAAAGGCAAAGGTGGGATTATAATGGGTTTCTGAGCAATCAAGGACATTCAGAAAGGCATTCCAGACATCCAGGCTCACATCAGACCCTCTGCTGAGGCACTCCTATGAAAAGCATACCTCACCACTTATATTTTGACTTGTAAATAAGTTGGTAATTGACAAAACTGGAGGCATTAGCAAACCAACAAACTTCCCTTCCAAATTATATTGTTCTTGTTATAGTATTAAAATTAATCTCTGTCTCTGAAGCTGAGTTGAGAAGCCTAGGAAGGGACATCTGCCTAGCCAGGAATGAAAAAAAAAATCATTATGGGTAATATTCCAAGAAGAGTGTTTACACAGATAAGGAGAAATTAACTAAGCTTTTAGATACTGACTTCCTAATCTTTTTTTTTTCCCCTTGGTAGTCTCAGAGAGAGTTGTCTGGAAGACACACCAACTACATGTTGTACAAAAAGCTGATGTTATTATTATAAAGGAGTGAGTCAACAGTGATATACTAGGTTCTGCCAGGCCAATGTCATGGCAACCAAATATGCAGATATTTGCATCAGTTCAGTTCAGTCACTCAGTCAGGTCCAACTCTTTGCGACCCCATGGACTGCAGCATGCCAGACTTACCTGTCCATCACCAACTCCCAGAGCTTGCTCAAACTCATGTCCATTGAGTTGGTGATGCCATCCAACCATCTCATCCTCTGTCTTCCCCTTCTCCTACTGCCTTCAATCTTTCCCAGCATCAGGGTGTTTTCCAGTGAGTCAGTTCTTCACATCAGGTGGCCAAAGTATTGGAGTTTCAGCTTCAGCATCAGTCCTTCCAATGAATATTCAGGACTAATTTCCTTTAGGATTGACTGGTTTGATCTCCCTGCAGTCCAAGGGACTCTCAAGAGTCTTCTCCAACACCACAGTTCAAAAACATCAATTCTTCAGCCCTCAGCTTTCTTCACAGTCCAACTCTCACATCCATACATGATGACTGGAAAAGCCATAGCTTTGACTAGACGAACCTTTGTTGGCAAAGTAATGTCTCTGCTTTTTAGTATGCTGTCTAGGTTGATCATAACTTTTCTTCCAAGGAGCAAGTGTCGTTTAATTTCATGGCTGCAGTCACCATCTGCAGTGATTTTAGAGCCCCCCAAAATAAAGTCTCTCACTGTTTCCTTTGTTTCCCCATCTATTTACTATGAAGTGATGGGACCAGATACCTTGATCTTAGTTTTCTGAATGATGAGTTTTAAGCCAACTTTTTCTCTCTCCTCTTTCACTTTCATCAAGAAGCTTTTTAGTTCTTCTTCACTTTCTGTCATATTTGCATAAGCCCACTCTATTTCCATGTGCAAATACATTGCACAGAAACCTAGCAACCAATTGGGAGCTAGGTCTACTGTTTGTCAGTGCACACTAATGGGGTGGTGGACTTATTAAGAAATCTATGAAGGGATTCTTTTATAATTTACAATAGCATTTTCCTTTTAAGATATTAAGCATATTTTATCTGTTTTTTTCTAAGTGCAATTGCCTGACTTTGCACTATAGAAGTGTATCACTATTCAAGCTCACTTATCCAGCAGCTACCTCTCCATTGACTTTGTCACTCATCTCTCCTACATTTCAAATTGATGAATCTGAACAACTTTTTTGGAGGAATCCATAAGGTGTCAGAACATATCCCTCAATGATAGGGAACGCCTGTTGATTAATGGGAAGAATGTGTTATAGAGCTCAAGGTCAAGTGCTCTTTCAGTGCATCTGTGAATCAAAATAATAAATTATATATGGCTTTGTAGAAGTAGTCAGCCTTCCAACAAGTGGTGTTGAACACCTGTGGACACATATGAATGTGACAGTGTAGTGGGTGGGGGTTGAAAATGCAGAGGAAGCAATGCAGAGGTTAGTCCGAGATTTTGATGATGATGTTCAAGATACAGCAGTGACCGTGGGCCAGAGGTCAGAAGCATCTTTCTTATTTACAGCTCTTCTCAGTTAAATATGGTAATTACCATCTAAACTAAGTTGCACTTATTGTCTTTGGATTATGCCTGGGTTAGTAATGCTATGTAAGACTAGTCATTTAACACCCAACCTCTCTTTATCTCAAAAGCTTAATGATGAGAAGTTTGTTTCACACCCAAGTCCCAGTCCAATGGGCGTCAGCAGAAGAGGCAGGATTCCTCTATCTGTGGGCTATACTAAGCCCTTAAGACTGAAGTCTCCAATTTCATTTTCCTATGGGCAATAATGGATCAGAGTGAGAGAATATGTGAATATCTTAAGAGACCAGGACTAGATGAGAAGTACATCTGCCCATTTCAGAGGCCCCAACTCCTTCACTTGACTCTAACTACAGAGGAGTCAATGAAGCAAACTTTAACTCTCTGCCCAAAGGAAAAGGAGAACCAAATTCTGGTGAACTTTAGAAGCTTTTGCTACTCCTGTGGCCTCCCAGCATTCTAACTAACTGAGGTGCAGGAAAAAGCAGGAATTAGAGAGGAGAAATGCTTTTGCCACATTCTTAAAATTTCTTCTTAGGCACTGCAACTTCCTCAGATGTGTACACAGCCTGCTGTCAGTGCCCTAAAGAGTCTCCCATCAAGCACTAGGCCAAAACACTTCATCTCTCCAGGCCTTAGTTCCCCAGCATGTAAAAGGGAGACATTGGATGAGAATCCTTTCAAGTCTTTTGGCCTCTTTTGTATCCAAAATGCAGTGCTTCTAGAACTCTTGCAGTTAATTTCCTCCTGAGACAAATAAACAGGGTGACAGAGAGGTAATGCTAGTTGATCAACAGTGTATTTTTTATTTTATTTTAACTTCTCAGTCCCCAAGCCCATCTTTCTAGAAATTAAAATACACAGAGTAGACAAGGTTGTTACCAATATGAGTGATTATATTTGTGGCAACGTTGTTTTGTGTTTGGATGAACAGTATATTCACAGACACATATGTAACGCATACAGAGATCCCTCGGTGAAAAAATAATCTTGCTTGAACAGTCTTGCAAAACATATGTTCTCCTCCTACAGCTCTTGCCCTTGATTAGTCAGTTCTGCAATGATAACAAATGGTGTTCCCTCAGTAGCTTACAACACGTTTCTTTTTTGCTCACTTTACATAAGGACTGTGGCTTAGCTGTAGGTTGGCCATGGCTCGGCTGGGATGGGCTGGACTGAGCTGGCTTATCTGGGCTCCACCTGTTTTCTCATTCTGAAACCCAGATGGAGGGAGGAGGCACCATGTGGGACAATCTGAGAACAAGAGCAGGAAGGCCTCAGTCAACAAATACAATAGCTTGCAGTTGTATTTAAGGCTTCTGTTCGGATACAACAAAAACAATCACAACCCTTCCCTCTCCGTTGACCAGAGCTTTTCACGTGGTCAAGTCCAAAGTCATAGAGATGAGAAGTGCAACTCCATCCACACACACACACAGGGTGCAGGTCATGCCTTAAAGAATGACTCACAATGGAAGAGTTGTGAGTTTAGATTTTCTTCAAGGACCTTGCTGAGGACTATAACCCAGGAGACAGCCTCTCAGGGAGAGAACTCTTCTGAAGACGTAAAGGAGGAGAAAGTTTATATATGATTTTTGGCTGGGAAAAATATACACAATTCAGCATACAGCTTGCAAAATATTACTGCTGAAATGCACACACTGCCATGTATAAAACAGATAACTAACAAGGACCTACAGTATAGCACAGGGAACTCTACTCGACATCTTGTAATTACCTATAATGAAAAAGAATCTAGATAAGAATATATATGTTGCTAAGTCACTTAGTCATGTCTGACTCTTTGTGACCCCATGGACTGCAGCACGCCAGGCTTCCCTGCCCTTCACTGTCTCTTGGAGCTTGCTCAAACTCATGTCCATTGAGTCAGTGATGCCATCCAACCATCTCATCCTCTGTCTTCCCCTTCTCCTCCTGCCTTCAATCTTTCCCAGCATCAGGGTCTTTCCTAGTGAGTCAGCTCTTCGCATCAGGTGGCCAGAGTATTCGAGTTTCAGCTTCAGCATCAGTCCTTCCAATGAATATTCAGGACTGATTTCCTTTTGGATTGATTGGTTTGATCTCCTTGCAGTCCAAGGGACTCTGAAGAGTCTTCTCCAACAGCACAGTTCGAAAGCATCAATTCTTTGGTGCTCAGCCTTCTTTATTGTCCAACTCTCACATCCATACATGATCACTGGAAAAACCATAGCTTTGACTAGATGGACCTTTGTTGGCAAAGTAATGTCTCTACTTTCCAATATGCTGTCTAGGTTGTCACTGTTTCTACTGTTTCCCCCATCTATTTGCCATGACGTGATGGGACTGGATGCCATGATCTTCGTTTTTTGAACGCTGAGTTTTAAGCCAGCATTTTCACTCTCCTCTTTCACTTTCATCAAGAGGCTCTTTAGTTCTTCTTTGCTTTCTTTCATAAGGGTGGTGTCATCTGCATATCTGAGGTTATTACATTTCTTTACATATATATATAAAAGATACATATAAATATATAATTTTTATAATTATATATAAAAATATACACCTACACAGAACTGAACATTCTGAGATCACTGGGATTTAAGCGACTGTCCTAAGCACTATCCTGCATAATCTCTTCTCTCGCAGATCTTACAGCCTAGTGGAGAGACACACACCATCAACAATAACAACAAAAAATAATAATAATAAGGAAAAATATCATAGGTCAGATGATGGTATATGTTGTAGAGAACAGTAAAGCAAGGCAGGGAATGAGGGAAGTGGAGCAGTTATGAAGATGATTTGAAGACTAGTCAACAAAAGTCTTGCTGATAAGGTGTCAGCAAGCAATGGCCTGAAGGAGGTGAGGAAGATAAATATTTGATGAATGAATGAATGAATGAACGAATATTCAAGCATATTTAGTCTTCCCAGTGAGACATCAAACATGTTATCTTATTACTTGGCCCTAGCCAGGCTGCCTGGCTCCCTGACATAATTCAAACTGATCTTCCGGTTGAATCCCACGCATTTTCCTGTCATGTGGTTGCTGCCACTTCCGGCTCCGCCAATGAATCTCCTTCAGGGTCGGAGAGGATACAACCACGATTTTCTCTTTAAATGACTGAAGGGTTTAGGGGTTTTTTCTGGGAATATACAGGGGTCATGTGGTAGTAAATGCTCACCTATTCTGGGCTGGGAGTGGGAGGAAGAGGGCTGATTTGGGCTGTTATTACTAATCTGTGTGGGCCTTCCCAGGGTGGGTCAGTGGGTAATGAATCTGCCTGCCATGCAGGAGACACCAGTTCAACCCCTGAGTCAGGAAGATCCCCTGGACGAGGCATGGTAACCCACTCCAGTATTCTTGTTTGGAAGATCCCAAGGACAGAGGAGCCTTTTGGGTTACAATCCATAAGGTCACAAAGAGTCAGACACGACTCTGCAGACACGACTGACTGAGCACACACGCACGCACTAGTCTATGTGCTTGCACATACACTTTACACAGGACTGAGCATATTTTGACAGGAAAGTGAGCCAGATGTGAAAACAGCTAGTAGATTTACTGAGAAATGAGGGAATGGAGGAAATGGGAAAGCGTGAATCTTTTGGAAGTGTGCAGAGATTAATTATAACTGATATCAAGAATGCAGAGGGGTGTTTTCCTGCTCTCTAGGAATGAGAGCAATCAGACAAGAGGAACCTGGACCTTGAAACCAATCAGTCCTCCAAGAAGAACAGGAGAGTGGACGGACAGTGAAAAGGACAGCCAGAAGGCGGGTAGGTGACCAGCTGAGCTGCCAGGAGGTAGTATGTGGGAATTCTGCCAGAAAGATGGTCTGGCTACACACTGTGGATACTGGGGCTGGCAGAATGTAGGATGCAGGCCAGCCCTAGGAGTCACTGGTCCGTTATCTGTGACTCTCTGTGCCCACTGATCTGGGCATCGGGCAGAGAATCAGTCTGAAGGGCCTGGTTATGGGAGAACTAGGGTCTTGACCATTGACCAGGCAGGATCCCAGCACCAGGAATGGAACAAGACACAATGCAAGCCTTCCCTGGGCTTCTCTCACAGAAGGACATTCATCCCAGAACTTCCTGGTAGAGCTCAAGTGGCCCCTGCTGTGGAGAGCCATGGGCAGGGTGCCCGGGCAGGTCAGGGCATGCTCCAGGCTGAGTGAATAGACACAGGCTGAAAAGGTTCTACCAGAGAACCCCAGGCAACCCTAAGAGGTACACATACAAGGGTCAAGGTGAGCTTAGGTTATGGTTACAGGGGGTGTTTTGTTTCTTTCTTTGATTTGATTTTGGTTTCTGTACCATAGTAAGAAAGCTAATCTGTTAAGCAGTTGGAGGGCTCACTAACTGCTGATTGCAGACGTCAACAGGAAGTAGGAAAATAATAATCCCACAGCCTCAACCGTCAGGGGCAGCAATGAGGGGAGTCTGATCAGGGCTCTGAGGAGAGCAGGGTTCAGTCAGCACAGACAGGAAGGCAGATGAGAGGAAAGGGAAGAAGGAAGGGAGCTGGGATCCATGATGTCTCCCCCAGTCAAAAAGCTCTCTGCAAACCTGCATTAAGTTGCCTGAAAGTTTTGACTACTCCTAAGCCCTCCTCCTACTTGTGGGGATTCCGAGCCTGGGGAGGTGGAGTTAGGGGTGTGCTGCTTCAATGCTTAACAACTGCTCTCCCAAGAGAAGAAAACAAGAAGGAACAAAATTCTGATTCTGCCAATTCCCGTCATATAAGTGTGGGTATGATGGGTGCTCTGACTGATTTCAGGCTACCAACCTGAAGTCCACTGGCTTACAGCATTCCTGAAAATATAACAGTTGCTCCCTGGTGTGAACCTCCACACCTGAGGGAGAGTCCCTTAGACCTCACAGCCCTTCTCATAAGAAACACTTTTCTTATGAGAAACAGCTCAATGCAGTCCTTTTAGGAAAGTGCCCTTTCCGGGCCCAAAGGATGGAGGAAGATGCAATCCTATCTCCTAACCAGTATTTGCCTTCCCTAGTCCTTTGTGCTAGAACTGAGGCTTCGTAAGAATCATCTAAATGTTTATTTAAATGCCAGTTCTGGTACCAACTGGCAATCAGATAAATAATCCCTGGAGATCTCATGCACAGAGTAATGATTATAGACAACCATGTATTATAAAGTTCAGAGTTCCTAAGAGACTAGATTTTAATTGTTCCCATCACAGGAAAGAAATCATTGGTATGTGACTTGATAGAGGTTTTAGCTAATGCTACACGATTATGCCATGCCCTACTAAGTCTCTTCAGTCGTTTCCAACTCTGTGACCCCATGGGCTGCAACCTGCCAGGCTCCTCTGACCTTGGGATTCTCCAGGCAAGAGTACTAGAGTGGGTTGCTGTGCCCTCCTCTAGGGAGTCTTCCCAATCCAGGAATCAAACCCGCGTCTCTTACTTCTTCTGCCTTGGCAGGCAGGGTCTTTACCACTAATGCCACCTAGGAAGCCTGCTACACTATTATATTCCAATACAATTTTTTAATTTACCAAAGTACCCCTTCCTAGGTCTCACCCTTCAAAAATGTCGACCCATTATACCTGGGATGGGCAGTGGTGCCCAGGAGAGACTCTGGAAGCAGTACCCAAGAACATCCACTGCTCTTGAAGGACCAGCCCTAGATTCCAGCAGCACCCTGAATCAGAGCAGGGTTTGGGAAGGGGGAGTTGCTGAGAGAACCCATTACTAGAAAGAGAAATGCCTTAGATGGCTCAGAACCCGTGGTCCCAAAGTCCTCTGACCTATCCACCAAGCCATGGCCAGTTGGGTTCTGTGCACTGGAGCCTCTTGATGGTAGGATCCACTGCTCCTTTGTAGCCATCAGAAGTGAAAAGCTTAACAACCCCAGATCGTGGAGCCCAACTGCAGAGTTCCTTTCCCTCCACACACTGCTTGCTGGCTGCGTGACCTCGGACAACTCGTGGAGCCTCTCTGGGCCCCAGGTCCTCATCTGTGAAATGGATATATTCATAGTACTTACACCTCAGTGCCTGGCATGTAGTGCATCCTGCAAGAGGGTTTGTCAATTTTATCACCACGCAGTTCTGAGCACACTGGGGGCTTTTAAGATAAGGTTGGTGGTTTAAACCACTTACCCCCATGAGCTTCTGTTTCCTCACCTTTAACTTGAGAGCAGTGATGTAGTGGTGGGAACAATAATAGCTTTCCTGCCCATGGCAAAAGGATTATTCTAAGGATACGCTAAGACTGTGAGGTGAAAGTGCTTTAAGATCTATAGATCACCATGTAAATGTTTTGTCATTTTGTCTTTGAGGTTGTTAATTTGAGGCAGGACTCCCAATCTACAGACTGGGTTCCCACTTCTGCTGTGCTGCCTGCACTGTGTGATGGTGGGCAGAGCCTCTCTGAGCATTGGTTTCCTCTCCCATCCAGGGGAGCCTCCCAGCAGAGGCATAGTATATGTTAGGTGGCATCAGTGGTTCCCGGCCCTGACTTTATATTAGAATCCTCTGGAGGGCTTTGTTAAAATGTCCACATGCTTGTGCATCCAGTTCTGAATCGATCAGAATTTCTTGGGATAAGACGTAGAAGTCAGTCCTTTTAATAAGCTCCCTTTGTTGTTCAGTTGCTAAGTCATGTCCGACTCTGTGACTTCATTGACTGCAGCACACAAGGCTTCCCTGTCCTTCACCACCTGCTGGAGTTTGCTCAAACTCACATCCAATGAGTCAATGATGCCATCCAACCATCTCATCCTCTGTTGTCCCCTTCTTCTGCCCTCGGTCTCTCCCAGCATCAGCGTCTTTTCCAATGAGTCAGCTCTTCACATCAGGTAGTCAAAGTATCAGAGCTTCAGCTTCAGCATCAGTCCTTCCAGTGAATATTCAAGGTTGATTTCCTTTAGGATTGACTGATTTGACCTCCTTGCAGTCCAAGGGACTCTCAAGAGTCTTCTCCAGCACCACAGTTCGAAAGCATCAATTCTTTGGTGCTCAGTCTTCTTTATAGTCCAACTCTCACATCCATAAATGGCTTCATGGTTCTAATGTGAATCTAATGGCTCCCTACATGGTTGTAATGTGAGTCCTGGATTGAAAACCACTGAAATCTGTGGAACAGTTCTGTAAACTGCAAAACATAATGTACAATTTGTGGATCTTTTTTTATTGTTGTTAGTTGATGATCTTGTGAGGAACTGGTTCCTCTGAAAGTCAGGCCAAAGGGCATTTTCCACCATGTGTCTGAAGTCTGCACTGACTGGGGAGAATTGAAACTCACCCAGTACGTGTTCTTGCCTTCAAGCCAAGGAGGCTAAACGAAAACAAGCCTCTCTCAGATCAAAGATCCTGCTGGGATGTTGGGGCCAGTGAGTGGTGTTGGTTTAATTGGATTTGGAAGCCGTGCCTCCAGCCATGGGGAAGCATTCAGTATTCTGTTTTATTAAAGTGACTCCTGTGCAAATGCACATGCATCACTATGTGGCCACTTACCCGATCAGGTTAAGGGCCAGCAGGTCTTTCTATGTGAGTCCCCAGATGTGATTCCAACCCTTAACTTGGCTCCAGTTTGCACCTCTTTCAGCACATGGCCATGGCCATGCCCCACACACCCCCTTTGCTTAGATGCCTCTTTACACAGAGTCTTCAAGACATTCTGAGATTCACAAGAGAGGAGGGAGGGAGTGGCTGGAATCAGAGGTGGACATTTTTGACTAGTCTCTCTACTGTTTCTAGTAATGTCTACACCACCATGATATTCTGACTAAACTGCTGAGTTCAACTGGGATGGTCATTTTATATAGAAGTGATTCCCTTATGGAAGGTGCCAGATGTTCCCCACCAAAGGTATCTCAGGACAAGGGATGAGATGGCCACCTGTTTGAGAAGCGATAAAATGTAAGCTTGATCATTGCAAAGATTAAAAAATAACAACAATAATGGGTGACATATGAGCAAGAATCCAGCTTGGAAAGTTCACAGACCAATGTGTAACTCTGATTTCTGGGCTATGGACTGATAAACACTTCGTTGCTGTGGGCACATGTTTGCATGCAACCCAGGGAGAGCTGGAACCTTCGTATCCTCATACCCTTGGGCCAAGGTTCTCCTAGCACTGCATCCCCAACACTCAATGTCTGCATTCAAGAGCAGCTGCCGTGTGGTTCTGGAAACCTCTTCAGGTTCCCCTGTCAAAGAGAGGATGCTAAACTCTCTCCAAGTCCAGAGTTTGTTAATACTACCACAGGACCAGTTCGTCTGTGTGCAGAATTTCCTCCTCTATCATAGATTCTTGTTCTGCTTTTCCAACTTTAAGACTTCAGTGATTCTATTCTACAGACATTGACTGTTGATGTGGACACATTTTACTTTCTTCAGTTCCAAATTACTGCTGACATTGACTGCATCCATGAAATTAAAAGATGCTTGCTCCTTGGAAGGGAAGCCATGAGAAACTTAGATGACATATTAAAAAGCAAAGATATCACTTTGCTGATGAAAGTCCATATAGCCAAAGCTATGGTTTTTCCAGTAGTCATGTATGGATGTGAGAGTAGGACCATAAAGAAGGCTTAGCACCAATAAATTGATGCTTTCAAGTTGTAGGGCTGAAGAAGACTCTTGAGAGTCCCTTGGACAGCAAGGAGATCAAACCTGTCACTCCTAAAGAAAATCAACCCTGTATATTCATTAGAAGGACTGTTTTTGAAGCTGAAGCTCCAATATTTTGGCTGCCTGATGCAAAGAGATGACTCATTGGAAAAGACCCTGATGCTGGGAAAGATTGAAGGCAGGAGGAGAAGGGGGCAACAGAGGATGAGATGGTTAGATAGCATCACTGACTCAATGGGTGTGAATCTGAACAAACTCCGGGAGATAGTGAAGGACAGGGAAGCCTGGTGTGCTGCCGTCAACCCCTGGGGTTGCAAAGAGTCAGGCACAACTTAGCAACAACAGAGCTTGTATAATGGCCCTAATCTTGAGCCTGGTGTGCAATAGCTAATCCCTCCTGCTGCTTGCTCCCCCCACCCTGAGCAGATTATCTCCTCTGTTTTCCAAACTAAATGTTGGCATTCCGTATTAGAAACAAAAGCCAGATTCCTAGAAATCAAAAAGTACTCTGGGGTTCTCACCATGTTCTGTGAGCCTCAGGCCATCAAACAGGTAGAGCTGCAGGCAGGTAAGGAGACCCGGAGTGTAGATGACCTGACCCAGCAGACCCCAAAGGAAGCAGCAAACACAGTTCCTAACATTTCAGACCATGAATGGATGTATTTAAAAATTTGTTGCAAGAAATGAGATGGTTTGCGTTTTTAGGACAAGACAGGCATTTGAAACTTAATTTGCATTTATAATCGAGATGTATGGCAGGCAGTATCCTAACCATTAATGGTAGAGAACAGAAAGTTGGGAAGGAGCACAAAGCAGGTATAAGGTATGTGGGTCTCGTCTGCCATCAGAGTCTTGATAAGTCTTAGCAAAATTCAAAGTTTATCAAAAACTGGAAACCTCAAATGTCCATCAAGAGTAGAATGAGGAAATAAATTATGGTCTTTCTTTCAGTGTAATATGAAGATGAATGACATGAACTAAAAATGAATTTTGTAAAACTCCATATAACAACAAGGATGAATCATACAATAATGTGAAATGAAAGAAGCCAGACACACACAGTCAAAATATGCATATTGTATGATTCTGTTTCTCTAAAGTCCAAAAGTAAGCAGAACTCATCTTCAGTGTTAGAAGTCAGAAAACTGGTTCCTCTTAGAAAGGGTTGGGTAGAGACGGGGAGGAGGCGGGGGAATTTCTAGGATGCTATTAGTGTTCTGTTTCTTGACCTGGTTGTGACATAGACATGTCCATCTTGTGATAATACATTGAGCAGAATACTTATGATGGTAATGATAACCCTGCATGCAAGACAGCAAAAGAGACACAGATGTATAGAACAGTCTTTTGGACTCTGTGGGAGAGGGCGAGGGTGGGATGATTTGGGAGAATGGCATTGAAACATGTAAATTATCATATGTGAAACGAATCGCCAGGCCAGGTTCAATGCATAATACAGGGTGCTCAGGGCTGGTGCACTGGGATGACCCAGAGGGATGGGATGGGGAGGGAGGTGGGAGGGGGGTTCAGGATGGGGAACACATGTACACCTGTGGCGGATTCATGTCAATGTATGGCAAAAGCAATACAATGTTGTAAAGTAATTAGCCTCCAATTAAAATAAATGTACTTATATTTTTTTTAAAAAAAGAATACAACCTAGATGCCCATCAGCAAACAAATGGATAAGGAAGCTGTGGTACATATACACCATGGAATATTACTCAGCTGTTAAAAAGAATTCATTTGAATCAGTTCTAATGAGATGGATGAAACTGGAGCCCATTATACAGAGTGAAGTAAGCCAGAAAGATAAAGAACATTACAGCATACTAACACATATATATGGAATTTAGAAAGATGATAATGATAACCCTATATGCAAAACAGAAAAAGAGACACAGATGTACAGAACAGACTTTTGGACTCTGTGGGAGAAGGCGAGGGTGGGATGTTTTGAGAGAACAGCATGTATATTATCTGTAGTGAAACAGATCACCAGCCCAGGTGGGATGCATGAGACAAGTGCTCGGGCCTGGTGCACTGGGAAGACCCAGAGGAATTGGGTGGAGAGGGAGGTGGGAGGGGGGATCGGGATGGGGAATACGTGTAACTCCATGGCTGATTCATGTCCATGTATGACAAAACCCACTGCAATGTTGTGAAGTAATTAGCCTCCAACTAATAAAAAAAAAAAAAGTGCTGAAAGAAAACAAAAAAATAAATAAATAAATAAAAATTAAAAAAAGAATACTTATGATTTGTGCATTTCACATTTGTGACAGTCCTTCAAGAAATTCAGATCTTGGATGGGGCCCTGCTTGTCCATGGTAATTAGGCTTGCAAGAGCTAGGTAGGTCCTCCAAACCCCTGCCCTCCATGCTAGGCCCATTTCTAGAGTCAGGGGAGCTCAGCCAAAAATCTAAGTAGAACATCAGAGCAACAGTGACAAATGAGGCAAGACAAAGTGAAAACTGTGTTTGCTTCAGGACCACCTGACACCAGGTCTTGGGAGCAAGTCCCACAAAAGAATAGCACTGAGATTTCTGGCATTTGGGTTGGTTCAGAGGCTGGATAAGCTAGAACGTGCAGATAGCGTCTACCTAGAGTAGACAGTGAAATCTCAGGTCTGTTATTTTTTTACTCTCAGGAGACCCACCTCCCCCAGCCTTCTCTTCTATGACAAGCTCTCCCTGCTGTGAACAGTGGAATCTGCCCAGGCTATGGGACTGTGGCTCTGATTTTGCATCAGGGAGAGTGGGTCTTGTTTCTTAGAAGAACAAGTGGCCAGGGCAAAAATTGCCAGACTGGGGACTTCCCAGTTGGTCCAGTGGTTAAGAATCTAGCTTCTAGTGCAGAGGACAAAGGTTCCATCCCTGGTTAGGGAACTAAGATCCCTTGTACTGCAGGGCAACTCAGACAGTGCACCCAAATAAATTAAATATTAAGGAAGAAAAAACTGCCAGACTGCTTTCTCAAGTTTTGCCCTATGTAGATGAGACTTGGCTTAATGGGAAAGGTGAAGAAGGGAAGCTTTCCAGGCTCAGCATTGATGCACAGAATGAGGAAGAATGGGCAGGGTGGGGTTCTACCACAGTGGGACATAACACTCTGACAAGGGAGATTAGAGCAAGATAGCGGGTGGAACATAAAAATAGTAGACTCTTTGAGGATTTGGAAGCAAGGAAGCCAGGGCAGATTGTCATGGGCAAGGCATGAGGATGCTGACTTGCTACAGACCTGCTTTTCAGTTTTCATTCTTGAATTTTTAAACCACAGTCACACTCAGAGAGCTATTGAGGAATGAAACCAAGATCATTGTCCTCTGGTGGCGGTATGAGGTTCACTTTTTCCTAGTTGGACTGCCAGCATTTGGAGCCATTTACCACTATAACCACCACTGCAAGCAGTCTGTGGACACTCTTTGGATGTTCCAGCCCAAGTTGGGATGAATAATCTTGATCAAGATCCTGCTTGCAATGGGGAAGTGAACTCAAACAAAAAAGTTTTATTTAAGTTACTTACACTTTTTCATTGAAGTATAGTTGGTTTACAAATGTGTTAGTTTCTGGTTAAACTAACCAGCAAAGTGATTCAGATTTTAGATCTGAATCCAAACATTCAAATATTTGGGGGGGGGGGGGGGGTGGTTCTCTTCCTTTATAGGCTATTATAAGATATTGAATATAGTTCCCTGTACTATCTAGTAGGACCTTGTTGTTTATTTTATATATAGGAGTGTATATCTGTTTATCCCAAACTTCTAATTTATCCCTTGCCCACTCACTTTCCCCTTTGGTAATTGCACATTTGTTTTCTATGTCTGTGAGCCTATTTCTGTTCTATAAACATGTTCATTTGTATCATTTTTTAGATTCCACATGTAAATGTGGATTTACACATTTGTAAATTTGTAAATTCCAAATGTAAATATGATTATGCTATTTGTCTTTCTTTCTCTGACTTATTTCACTTAGCATGATAATCTCTATGTCCATCCATGTTATTGCAAATGGCATTATTTCAGTCATTTTTATGGCTGAGTAATATTCCATTGTGTATACATACCAGATCTTCTTTATCTATTCATCTGTCCATGAACACTTAGATTGCTTGCACGTCTTGTCAATTGAATATACTGTTACAGTGACATTCAGGTATATGTATCTTAGATAAATGCCAAGGAGTGAGATTGCTGAATCATATGGTAACTCTGTTTTTAGTAGGAGAGAAAATTTATCCCCAGCCTAGTGTTCACTAGCCATTAAAAAATGGTCCATGCACAATGGGAGATGTGCCTAGTGCAGGAAGAGACCACAGTGGGTGATCAGGTTAACTTTCAGCATAGCACCCTTAGAAGTGGGCAGTTGGGATTATCTTTCTCTCTGAAGGTTTACTTACCCCAGCACTGCATTTGCCCTGCTGGAGAGTAAGATGCAGGGTAAAATGGGAATCATTATTGAAACACAGTAATGGGACCACAATGAGAGTGTCCAGTTCCCAGACACGGGGGTTTCAAGGAAGCAGAAAGTGCACATGGCTACTCACCAGATTCCAGGATATTTTAGGGATAAAATGCTTCCTGAAAGCACTTTTATTGGAAAATGTTATTTAGGAGAGTTTCAAGTTTATTTTAGAACTTTTTCAGTCAGTGGGTAGCACACCCATCCCCAGGCCAAGCTGAGATCACCAGATGTGCAGGACAAAGAACCTTTTCAGGTTTCAGTGGACCCAGTGAAGCTGGATTAGGGAGAACAACAGTGTTTAAGATCCTTGGGGGCAGGCATGGCCACTATCCTGTCTCTCTGCTTCATCATTTCTCAACTTCTACCCTTTCTGCTGCTTTCTTTCTCCTATTCCATTTTGCAGTTCCAATCCCCAACATAAAACCCCAAACCTGTGTTGTCACTGAGAATTCTATTTCCCAGTATGTCTCAAGGGGCATGATAGCAGGTGGAAAGAACTTCAAGAAGTTGTTAGTTAGGTGGTTCTGGCTGGCAGATGGAGATCCACCCTCTGACCAGGAGGAGTTGGTGAAGCCTAGTCTTTTCAAGGCTTATCAGACAGCATTCAGTATTTTCCAACATCCCTGGATGGGCAGCCTTGCTCCTGCATGTCCTTCCCCCAATTAAAAAAAAAAAATGTAAAATTTAAAGGGAAAATGTAAGTCATGGGCTTCCAAGAATTTATACTTACTTCATCACATCTATTGTTTTCCTAGAGTTGTTTGGAGTCCAAAAAGGCTAATGAGTCTTTTCCAAATGTCTTTCAAAATCCTTTCTTCTTAGAAGGACATTTAGAGGCTTTGAAAATTGTTCAAAGGGTAAAAATAATAATATTAATAATAAATTTCTCAAAACTCTCAACCCCTGCAGGTTCAAAATTTGCTTAATTCTTCAAATGCAAGGGACTTTGAATTATTACTGGGATTTGTCATTTCTTGTTTATGGGGCTTTTCCAAAGGGGTAAGAGTCATCACGTGGAAGTCCACTAGAGTTCACTGCATGGCTCATAGCCTTGCCCATGACCCAGGACACTTCCAGAGTGTTCCAAAGCGGAACCTTCAGGAGAGCCTTCCCCCTCTTTCCTGGTGGCATCCACGGGGCCAGGTGGGAGTTAAACTGAAAGCATCAACTTTTGAGCCCGCCTTATTTTTGGCTAATAGATCAAAGCCCTCCCAGAACAATTCTATTGTAGGGCATACAATCTGTATCATATAAAACAGGTGATCTATTATTGGGTGGCTTCGCTGGTGGCTCAGACAGTAAAGAATCCACCTGCAATGCAGGAGACCAGGTTCCAGCCCTGGGTCAGGAAGATCCCCTGGAGAAGGGAATGGCTACCCACTCCAGTATTCTTGCCTGGGAAATCTCATGAACAGAGGAGCCTGGCAAGCTGCAGTCCATGGGATTTCAAAGAGTCAGATATGACTGAGCAACTAACACAGTGGGGTGCAAAGAGAACAATTTTTCCGTAGGGTGTGTGCAAAGGAGCCGTTTGCGCTCGGCTGACCTTGAACGTTGTCTTCGGATGACCTCTGGTGGTGGAATTTTTCCCAGCCTGTGCACAGCGATGCTTCTGAGCCAAGCTATCCTTGTTACATTTTCCTACATTCCTTTCCTCCTGTTTTGTTATTCACATTCAGCAAGGAGCAAGAATCAGTTGCAAACACTCAGAATAAAGGGGTGCATGTGCCTCACCAGACTTTTGCCGTTTCAAAAAGTTGCCTATGCCTTCTCTTTCAGTGAGCCTGTGATATATTTCCTGTGGAAAGAGGAAGGAGCCAACATGAAGGAAAATGTGGCATCTAGAGTGGTTTTCATTTTGCTACTTTTTCTCAACGCCAGCCTTCTGAATGGTAAGTAAGAGATTGTCCTGTTCTCTTTCACTTCCTGGGGTATTTGTACAAGAGGAGGGGAGAATCCATCACAGTTCTTTTGCAGCACAGTTACAGGAAATGAAAATGCCCAGGGCATTTGCTTCTCTTCAATTATTTACAATATTATGGGGATTAAAATGAAGGCAAAAATTAATGCAAAAGACTGGAAACAGTTAATGCCACATCCAGTCACCATGCTCTGACTTCCATCCTCATTCTGGGAGTGCAGAGAAACAACTCTGCCAGGGACATATCAGAATTTCAGTCCAGGTTCTGTCCCTTACTGGCTGTGCAACCTTGAGCCAGTTAACTAAGTTCTCTGAATTTAAACACTTTCAAAGTGAGGATAATGATGTTTCCTCCACCTCAGATGAAAAGTTGCGTGAGAAAAATCTTTGAAAACCTGTTAAGAGAGCTAAGGGAATTGCTGTTACCTGGTGGAAAACAGGAACACCCAACTCTGTTACGCGGGAAATGAAATTCACAACTAGACTAGCACTTGTGAGCCTGTGTGTGTACATTTCAGTGTATCTACCCCAGTCTATTTGTAAGTGTGTATACTCGTGTATATCTCTGTATCTATTAGCTTCTCTGTCCATACCTGATTGAAAATGCTTCTCTGTGTGTACCCATATGCATACCCATCTGTGGGTGCGTATTTCTGCATATGTACCTATGTGTGGACCAGTATCTACTTCTGTAAGTATGCAGCTGTGTATATTGTTCCCCTGTGATCTGTGGGTGTGTTTCTGATATGAGCTCTTCTGTTTGAGCGTGTGTGTTGGGGGTGGGGGGGTACCTCTGTGGTTGCCCCTGTGGTGTTTGTGTGCATTTTACAGGGAAAGTGAGACCATCCATTCATTATAACCATCTCTTCTAAAGTGGGTGAAAGAAACATTTGACTAATCACAGTTTCACAGCTTTACCTTCCTCTCTTGAGTTTTCTCAAGGTACTGTTAATAACCAGTGAAATGTGAGAGAGAAGCTTTCAGGAAGAGAAAAAGGAACCTGGAGATTGGTACAATCCATATGGAAACTTTAAGAATTCAAATAAGCCCCAAATAATCAACAGTTGCCTTAATTGGCTTCTAAATATGCTCATTATTGAGCTGTAAACTTTGTGTGTTTTTAAAATATAAGCTTTTCCTTCCACCTCACACACTCCTCCCTAGCCACAAGAAAAAACAAACAAAAAATCACTTCACCCTGTGAAATTGCCCTGAAGAAATATTCCCTAGAGGTCGAGCGACATTCCAAAATGGGCAGAGCTAAGCCCAGACTGGCTGGCGTGGACGGTTTTCAGGGGATCTAGGAGCTGGCTGGGCTCCAGCTGACTCAGCCCGGGGACCTTGGCCCAGCCTTGTCTCCCATCATCCCGTTCCATCAGTTCTTTCTGGCCGGCTTTGCCTAGTGCCCTCCTTCCCACCCGTGTCCTCCTCTGAACTCGTTCTCCCTGATGCTGCTTTGCTAGCAGTTCTAGCTCAGGAGCCAGCCTGAGGGATGAAGGACAAGGGTGGCAGAAAACACACAAGCCCGAGGTTCAAGGATCGCCTCCTGGAAGCTCCCCTCTCTGCTCCCGATTTCCTGAATGAAACGCCACCTGGGGTTACGTGGCTGGGGATAGAGGGACTCTTTCCCTCCCTGTATCTGTCAGATAAGGAACAGAAGAGGGTGACAGCTCACCAAAAGCTTCGGGGGCTAGGCAACTCGAAAACTCCGTCTGCATTGGGTTTTCCACATCACCTCTTTTAGCCCCACTAGCTTCCAGCTGGAATGACCTAATGATGGTAGCTCCTAACTGGGAGAACAGCTACCCACTCAGCCGCCTCTAGGAGTTCCCATGCCTCCTACCCCCAAAAAGAGCCAAGAATTACAAAAGAATCTTTTGCCATCTCACCACATAAAGACCCAGGGAGAGAGGGGAAAAGGGGGACTGAAAACCCAGTTCAGAAGTGGAGACAGGGAGGATGGGAGCTACACTGTGAGACTGAATCATGGGTCAAAGCTGAATGGAATCAAGGAAGAGTGAAGCAGGAAAGGAAGGGATGGAAAAGATGGGGGGAGAAGCAGCCAGAGGGGGAGGCTGGGTGACACAGAGAAAGAGAAAAAGAGCAGAGAATTGGGTTTACTATGTGGGAGTGGCAGAAGGATGGGGGTCAGTGAGCAGAGGGGAGAGGTCCAGAGAGCATCGGATCAGCAAATGATCACAGGATGCTTGTGTCTGAAGGCGAATTCTTTTTAAATGATCACCCTGGTACTGTGGGCACATATCCACTCCATAGACACCATGGGATTCTGGAAGGGCCAGATCCGGCTCAGTCCATGTGTACCCCTTGCACCCTTGCTGCTCACCATTGGTGAACTGCTACAGTTAGTCACTGATCCCAGGTTGCTGGTGTCTCCATCTCACAGTACATGCACACACACTCACACACACACACACCCCACCACAAAGCTCTCTCTCTGAATCCTGCCACCTTCAGGGCAGCCCGCAGAAGAAAGTTGCAGGATGCTGGCTTCTGAGTCCCACCTCCCACCCCTAGACCTATTCTCCCTGGGACCTCATCACTGGCCTGGCCCCATCTACCTACTTCTATCACCAACAGAATGGTCACAGAGTTGAATGGACCTTGATATTGACCCTGGTGCCTTCTGACGTTTTCTAGGACAGTCACCTCCTGGAAAACCCAAGATCATTAAATGTCGTTCTCCTGGAAAGGAAACGTTCACCTGCTGGTGGGAGCCGGGGTCAGATGGAGGACTTCCTACCAATTACACGCTGACTTACCACAAGGAAGGGTAAACGTTCTCTTCTCTCCTAGCAAGCCCCACATGGGTGTCCTCATCCTCCAGGCCATAGGACCACTGACCCTGGGTTAATTGCCGTACTTCCCTGAATGGACACTGATAACCTCCCACAACTGGGGGCAGGGACTCTAACGTCCACATCCACATCCTCCTTCTAATGTCCCAGCCGAGCTCCCTCGTGTCCAAAAACTCCACCACCAGTGAGGTGACACCAGTCCATCCGTGGTAC
Source organism: Cervus canadensis (assembly GCF_019320065.1). Classification (NCBI taxonomy): domain Eukaryota; kingdom Metazoa; phylum Chordata; class Mammalia; order Artiodactyla; family Cervidae; genus Cervus; species Cervus canadensis. Next base: position 37,169,039 of record NC_057401.1, read on the forward strand.
CGTTGCCTGTCGTAAGCTTGAGTTGTACCCCAAAGTCACATGTGTTTCCTTAGATGCTTAGCTATCAACCTTGTGCCATTTGTCGTTTTTTTTTATAAACATTGCTTTTGCAACCTAAGAGTATTATTATGTAATCCTTGACGACTGTGGTACATTAGCTGTTTGAACTTGGTTCACGTGCAAGAAAATAACAAGCCCTACAAGGAAAGGAAGATGAGGTTTTTCATTAGGAAATCCATGGACCCATGATCTCCCAGAGGGGGTATTGGGAGCGAAAAAATTGCAAACTCAACAGGGTCGTCTCTGGGCATGGAGTTCATCACAGTTACAGTGAGCTCCTCCTGGAAATCCAGGGGTGGCTGTATATCCTTCCCAGTGAAGAAAACATTTACTGGAGGAACAGCTGGCCTGCCTCCCAGTGACTGCGCTTAGTGGTACACAAAGTTGACATCCCCTGTGAGACCCAAAGGGGTGTCAGACACACAGCCCTCAGGAGCTCACAGTGGCATCATGGTGAAACAAGCCTGCTCACCTGTGTGACAAGCCTTGCGTGGAGCCCCCCGGTCTAAATGTGAGCAGCCTGAGGAGCCTCTGGGACCTGAAGCACCTCCTTTCAGAGTCACTCTCCTCTGTGGCTGCCTGAGTGTAACTGGAAATATACTGCAGTTTGTATCCCCTTTCAGCTTTTTTAGTGACATGTAATTCAGCACTTTTGTGCAATAGCTGCTGCCTTGGGCATGCCCGCCTCTGCCCCACCCTGGTTTGTATGATGCAAGAGAAAGTCCTGAGACGACCCAATGGTAGTTTCCTGAGGGTGGCGGTGCCTTGGCCATGGAAAGCTCAAGTGTTCATTGGCAGGGGGCGTATAGCATGAAGTCCACACCAACCTGTAGACAGGAAGGGTTGGTGAGAAACGGGGTCACTGGGGCTCTGCCGTGACTCCCCCACCCCTTCTCCAGCGCTTCTCCCCTGAGTCGCCCCTCGCGGACATGGACAGGCTCGAGAAGCTTGAGAAGCCCTTCTCCAGCTCTGTTTTTTGCTTGTCCCTCCAAATTCAGTGATATTGACGTTCTTTATACCACTTTAAAAAACTAGGCTCTTTATACCACCTTCTTGGTGGCGGTGGTTTAGTTGTAAGTCATGTCCAACTCTTGCGACTCCATAGACTATAACCCACCAGGCTCCTCTGTCCATGGGATTCTCCAGGCAAGAATACTGGAGTGGGTTGCCATTTCCTTCTCCAGGGGATCTTCCCAACCCAGGGATCGAACCCATGTCTCCTACATTGCAGGCAGATTCTTTACCACTGAGCCAGCGAGGAAGCTCCATACCACTTTCTTACTGACTCCTAATATACTTGTTGCAGAGAGACACTCATCCATGAATGTCCAGACTACAAAACTGGGGGCCCCAACACCTGCTACTTTAGCAAGAAGCACACCTCCATATGGAAGATATACGTCATCACAGTAAACGCCATCAACCAGATGGGAGTCAGTTCCTCGGATCCACTTTATGTGGATGTGACCTACATAGGTAAGGGAAAGCATGACGGGTGAGGAATGTGTTGTTCTGATGTGAATCTACTGCGAGTTAAACTCAGTTTGTCTCCTTGTCTTAGGGATGGATCCCCAAAAGGAAAGATGAAAAAATTCACAATATCGTCACCAACTGAGTGTTTTAAACCCCTTTGTATTCCTGACAGTAAGACAGTAAAGATCCTTGTGCCTTCCCTTGACCCTTCTTCCCACTCCCTTGCACCCAGCAGTGATGTTCTATTTAGCTTCCCTTGTCAGTCCTTCTCTCCAGCCCTCCCCCTGCAACCAATGTCCCCTTCCCCCTTGGCAAGCTGGGGTTTCCTGAGATTTCTGTCCCTGAAACACACTACTTCATGGAGTAGCAACTCCTAGAAGACATTCATCTGCTTCTCCACCCACAGGAATTTCTCCAGCTGCTTTGCCCCAAATTCAGTTCTCAATATGCACATGTTCCTCAGCAACTGGAGCTATTCTTCTCAAAATAAACTACTTGGGGAGTAAACAGTGCTACTTGAACAGAAGGCTGAAGTGCAAGTTCACAACCATGAGGTTTGGAGAACTCATGAGTAAAGTAAAACAAAAATCTGTCTAAGAGCTGTTTCTTGCTTTGCATGATCAACACTGAGCTTCAGGGCGATGAGGCATAACTGCAGAGGCCTCTGTGGTTTGGTTGTTGTTGTTGAGTCTCTCAGTTGTGTCTGACTCTTTGTGACCCCATGGACTGTATCACACCAGGTTTCCCTGTCCTTCACTATCTCCTGGAGTTTTCTCAGACTCATGTCCATTGAGTCGGTGATGCCATCCAACCATCTCATCATCTGTTGCCCACTTCTGCTCCTGCCCTCAGTCTTTCCCAACATTGGGATCTTTTCCGATGAGTTGGCTCTTCACATCAGGTGGCCAAAGCATTGGAGCTTCAGCTTCAGCATCAGTCCTTCCAATGAATATTCAGGGTTGACTTCCTTTAGGATTGACTGATTTGATCTTCTGGCAGTCCAAGGGACTCTCAACAGTCTTATCTAGTACCAAAGTTCAAAAGCATCAATTCTTCGGCTTTTGGTTGGGTAGCGATGACAAAGGGAATCTTAGGACAAGAGATGGCTTGGCCAGGACTGGATTCATCCTTCCTATTAGGTTACCTAAGGAGTAGCTAATTAGGTTCAAGGGCAGCGAAGTCTTCCTGACTTACCTAGCACCAACTGACAAAGAAAATCAGGCTAAGGCTCTCAAGTAATGGGCTATATATCATCCCATTGGCATGTTATCAGCGGTTGATCCTTAAAAACTAGAAAAGCTTCCAACATCAGCTAATATACATTTCAATACTATCTCTTCCCCCCACCCAGCAAATGATTACTGTGAGCATGGGGGTGGAAATAGAATTTAATCTTAGCTTAAGAAAATCAGAAAGTAACACCACTTACAAATAGGAATAAAATTAATTCCATTCATATAAATAGACTTAAGACATGAAGCCTTTAAAAGGCTAAATGCCAAATAATTCCATTTTCGTAGGCTCTTTCTTATTTTTTTGTTGGAGTGTAAATGCTTTGCAGTGGTGTGCTAGTTTCTGCTGTACTACAGAGTGAATCAGCGATAATTATACATGGATCTCCCCCATCTTGAGCCTCCCTCCCACCCCCACCCCACCTCTCTGCATCATCACAGAGCACCGAGCCGAGCTCTCCCACTAGCTCTCCCACACACGTGGTAGTGTGTATATGTCAGTGCTACTCTCTCAATTCGTCCCAGCCTCTCCTTACCCCGCTGTGTTCACAAGTCCGTTCTCTATGTCTGCATCCCTATTCCTGCCCTGAAAAGTGGTTCACCAGCACCATTTTTCTAGATTCCATATATTTGCATTAATGTTCAGTATTTGCTTTTCTTTTCTCTACAGATTCTAGATTCACCCACATCACTACAAATGACACAATTTCATTCTTTTTCATGGCTGAGTAATATCCCATTGTAAATATGTATAACATCTTTATCCATTCATCTGTTGATGAACACTTATGTTGCTTCCATGTCCTGACTGCAGTGAACCTTGGGGTACATGTACCTTTTTGAATTATGGTTTTCTCAGGGTATATGCCTGGTAATGGAATTGCTCAGTCATACACTAGCTCTATTTTTAGTTTTTTTTTTCCACAGGCTCTTTTTTAAATTGCCTTGCCCTCAAATACTCTGTCCTCAAGTGTAAAAATATTTAATATTTCAGGTCAAAACAGTGAGCAAGAGAAGTTCTGTAATGTACTGAGGCAACTGCTATAAGGAAATTTGTATGCATGCTCAGTCATGTCTGACTCTTTGTGACTCTGTGAACTGCAGCATACCAGGTTTCCTTCACTATCTCCCTTCATTATCTCCCAGAGTTTGCTCAAACTCATATCCATTGAGTAGGTGATGCCATCCAGCCATCTCATTCTCTGTCACCCCCTTCTCCTCCTGTCCTCATTCTTTCCCAACATCAAAGTCTTCCAATTAGTCTGCTCTTCACATCAGGTGGCTACAATATTGGAGACTCAGCTTAGCATCAGTCTTCCAATAAATTTGTTGTTGTTCAGTTGCTCAGTAGTGTCCAAATCTTTGCAACCCCATGAACTATAGCCTGTTTGGTTGCTCTGTCCTTCACCATTTCCTGGAGCTTGATCAAACTCTTCTCCATTGAGTCCATGATGCCATCCAACCATCTCATCGTCTGTCATCCCCTTCTCCTCCCTCCTTCAATCTTTCCTAACCTCAGGGTCTTTTCCAGTGAGTCAGTTCTTCTCATCACATAGCCAAAGAATTAGAGCTTCAGTGTCAACATCATCCTCCCAATGAGTATCCAGGATTGATTTCCTTTAGAATTGACTGGTTTGATCTCCTTGCAGTCCAAGGGATTCTCAAGAATCTTCTCCAACACCACAGTTCAAAAGCATCAATTCTTAGGCACTCAGCCTTTCTATGGTCCAGCGCTCGCATCCACACATGACTACTAGAAAAACTTTTTTCAGTGCTGTGGCCACTACTGAGTTTTCCCAATTTGTTGGCATATTGAGTGAAGCACTTTCACAGTATCGTTTTTCAGGATTTGAAATAGCTCAGCTGGAATTCCATCACCTCCACTAACTTTGTTTGTAATGATGCTTCCTAAGGCCCATCTTCACATTCCAGGATGTCTGGCTCTAGGTGAGTGTTCACACCATCATGGTTATCTGGGTCATTAAGATCTTTCACATCTCTCCTTGCTATTCTTTGGAACTCTGCATTGAGATGGGTTCGGTTCAGTTCAGTTCAGTTGCTCAGTCGTGTCTGATTCTTTATGACCCCATGGACTGCAACACTCCAGACCTCCCTGTCCATCACCAACTCCCAAAGTTTATTCAAACTCATGTCCGTTGTGTCCATGATGCCATCCAACCATCTCATCCTCTGTCATCCCCTTCTCCTCCTGCCTTCAATGTTTCCCAGCTTCAGGGTCAGATCTTTCCTTTTCTCCTTTGCCTTTCACTTCTCTTCTCTTCTTTTCTCAACTATTTGTAAGGCCTCCTCAGACAACCATATTGCCTTTTTACCCTTCTTTTTCTTGGGGATGGTTTTAATCACCACCTCCTGTACAGTGTTACAAATCACTGTCCGTAGTTCTTCAGGTTCTTGGTCTATCAGAGCTAATCCCTTGAATCTATTTCTCACTTCCACTGTTTAATTGTAAAGGATTTTATTTAGGATGTACCTGAATTGCCTAGTGGTTTTCCCTACTTTCTTCAATTTAAGTCTGAATTTTGCTAATAGGAGTTCATAATATGAGCCACAGTCAGCTCCCGGTCTTGTTTTTGCTGACTGTATAGAGCTTCTCCATCTTCTGCTGCAAAGAATATAATCAATCTGATTTTGGTATTGACCATCTGGTGATGTCCATGTGTAGAGTCTTCTCTTGTGTTGTTGGAAGAGGGTGTTTGCCCTGACAAGTGTGTTCTCTTGACAAAACTGTTAGCCTCTGCCCTGCTTCATTTTGTACTCCAAGGCCAAACTTGCCTGTTATTCCAGGTATTTCTTGACTTCCTACTTTTGCATTCCAGTCTCCTATGATGAAAAGGGCATCTTTTGGGGATGTTAGTTCTGGGAGCTCTTGTAGGTCTTCATAGAGTCATTCAACTTCAGCTTCCACAGCACTAGTATTTGGGGCATAGACTTGGATTACTGTGATATTGACTGGTTTGCCTTGGAAATGAATAGAGCTCATTCCGTCATTTTTGAGATTGCACCCAAGTACTGCATTTCAGACTCTTTATTGACTATGAGGGTTACTCCATTTCTTCTGAGAGATTCTTACCCACAGTAGCAGATATAATGGTCATCTGAATTAAATTCGCCCATTCCAATCCATTCTTAAAGTGTTGATGTTCACGCTTACCATCTTCTGTTTGACCTTCCAATTTACTTTGATTCATGGACCTAACATTCCAGGTTCCTGTGCAATATTGCTCTTCATAGCATCCAACTTTACTTTCACCACAGACACATCTACAGCTAGTCATTGTTTCCAGTTCAGCTCAGCCTCTTCATTCCTTCTGGAGCTATTTCTGTGCTCTTCTCCAGTAGCATATTGGGCACCTACCAACCTGGGGAGTTTGTCTTTCAGTGTCATGTCTTTTTGCCTTTTCACACTGTTCATGGGAATATTAAGGGTTGATTTCCCTTAGGATTGACTGATTTGATCTCTGTACTGTCCAAGGGAATCTCAAGAGTCTTCTTCAGAACCACAGTTCAAAAGCATCAATTCTTCAGCACTCAGCCTTCTTCTCACATCCAGACATGACTACTAGAAAAACCATAGCTTTGACTGTAAAGACCTTTGTTGGCAAAGTAACATCTCTGCTTTTTAATATGCTCTCTAGTTTGGCATAGCTTGTCTTCCAAGGAGCAAGCATCTTTTAATTTCATGGCTGAAGTTACCATCTGCAGTGATTTTGGAGCCCAAGAAAATGAAGTCTCTCACTGTTTCCCTTGTTCCCCATCTATTTGCCGTGAAGTGATGGGACCAGATGCCATGATCTTCATTTTTTGAATGTTGAGTTTTAAGCCAGCTTTTCATTCTCCTCTTTCACCTTCATCAAGAGGCTCTTTAGTTCCTCTTCACTTTCTGCCATTAGGATAGCCATCTATATGTTTGAGGTTATTGATATTTCTCCCAGCAATCTTGATTCCAACTTAAGCTTCATCCAGCCTGGCATTTCACATAATGTGTTCATTTTAAAAAAAACCCTGATGCTGGGAAAGACTGAGGGCAGGAGGAGAAGGGGACGACAGAGGATGAGATGGCTGGATGGCATCACTGACTCAGTGGACATGAGTTTGGGTGAACTCCCGGAGTTGGTGATGGACAGGGAGGCCTAGCGTGCTACAGTTCATAGGGTCACAAAGAGTCAGACAGGACTGAGCGACTGAACTGAACTGAACTGAGCTCTACATTTAAGTTAAATAAGCAGGGTGACAATATACAGCCTTGACGTACTCCTTTCCCAATTTGGAACCAGTCTATTGTTCCATGTCCAGTTCTAACTGTTGCTTCTTGACCTGCATACAGGTTTCTCAGGAGGCATAAAGTGGTCTGGTATTCCCATCTCTTTAAGAATTTTCCACAGTTTGTTGTGATTCACATGGTCAAAGGCTTTAGCATAGTCAGTGAAGCAGAAGTATATCTTTTCAAAATTATTAAAGAAGTGTTCTTAGAATTCTCATTAATCCTGCAGCTTACAGTATTGGTGAGGGGCCACAGAAGTTCATTGACAACTTACGTTTAACCACAGTGAAGTCTATAAGCTTGAACCTCATCAAGTGATAACCTGCAGTACAGAATATTGGTACATATCTCAGAAATATTTAACTCTGCTGAAAACACTTGAAAGCAATGATTCTCCACTGGGTGCTCTTTTTGCCTCCCACAGGGTTTTTGGCAATAGTAGGAAATATTTTTGATTGTTGCAATACAGAGGGAAGACATCTAATGGGGGAGAACCCAGGGATGATGCTAACATCCTACAGTGTTCAGAACAGCCCCCACCACAGAGAATTTTCTTGTCTAAAAGACACATAATGCTGAGGTTGAGAAAGTTTGCTTTCAAGGATTCATCTTGAACATTTTACTTGCACTTTTATGCAAAGATGTTTTGATCAGAGGCATTTCTCAGTCTTGTGTTCAACTTAAAACTTATAATAATTGATGTTTATTTAGTAAATCCATATAAAACCATCTTTCTTAGGTATTTACTTAGTAACCTACAAGCATTAGGATTCGTGGCAAATTTTCTCAAGTTCGTTTTTTAGACAGGTTATAATGTCAAGTCCAGTAGAGTTATACTCACTCTTCTCTCACCTGAAATTGAGATTGATTTGAGGAGGTAAGAAATGAATGGAGAAAATGTGACTGGCCAGCAAGACTGAAATTAAGGTAAGGCAAACCAGCACCCTAGGCCCGTCACTCATTTTAAATTTAAATTAGTCAAGTATAATTGATTTAGAGTATTGTGTTCATTTCTCTGTACAGCGAAGTGATTCAGATATATATATATACATATATATACACACACACACTATTTTTTAATATTCTTTTCCATTATAGTTTATCACAGGATATTAAATATAGTTCCCTGAGCTATACGCTGGGACCTTGCTGCTTATCCATTCAATATGAGTTTGCATCTGCTAACCCCAAACTCCCAATCCATCCATCCCTCATTCGTCTTTCCCCTTGCCAACAACGTCTATTCTCTATGTCTATGATTCTGTTTCGTAGATAAGTTCATTTGTGGCATATTTTAGATTCCACATACAAGTGATATCAAATGGTGTTTGTCTTTTTCTTTTTAACTTAGTTCAGTTAGTATGATAATCTTTAGGTCCATTCATGTTGCTACAAATGGCATTATTTCATTCTTTTTAATGGGTGAGTAGTATTCTGTTGTATATGTGTGTGGGGGGGTGTGTGTGTATGCTGTGCCTAGTCGCTCAGTCATGTCCAACTCTTTGCAACCCCATGAACTGTACCCACCAGCTCCTCCGTCCATGGGCTTCTCCATGGTGTGGGTTGCCATTTCCTTCTCTCTCTCTCTCTCTATATATATATATGTGTGTGTGTGTGTGTGTATTTATATAAATTTATACATATTTATTTTGTGTTTACTTATATTTTATATAAATTTATATATTTATATTATTATATCTTTACATTTTATATATAATATATATGTATGTAAATTTATATGTATATAATCACATCTTCTTTGTCCATTTATCTGTCAATGGACAGTTAGGTTGTTTTTATGTCTTGGCTATTGTGAATACTGCTGCTATGAACATAGAAGTGTATGTCTCTTTTTGAATTATAGTTTTATCTGGATGTATGCCCAGAGTGGAATTGCTGAATCATATGACAATTCTATTTTTAGATTTTTGAGGTACCTCCATGCTGTTTTCCATAGTGACTTGCACCAATTTATGTTCCTACCAACAGTGTAGGAGGGTTCCCTTTTTTCCACACTCTCTCCAGCATTTGTTATTTATAAATTTTTTTAATTATGGCCATTCTGACTGGTGTGAGGCGATACCTCATTGTAGTTTGATTTGTATTTCTCTAATAGTTAGTGATGTTGAGCATCTTTTCATGTGCCTATTGGTTATCTGTATGTCTTCTTCAGAGAAATGTCTATTTGGGTCTTTTGCCCATTTTTCAATTGGTTTTTTTTGTTGTTGTTTTTGTTTTTTCTTATTAAGTTATGTTAGTTGTTTGTATAGTATAGAAATTAAGCCCTTGTTGGTTACATCATTTGCAAATATTTTCTCCCATTCTGTAGGTTGTCTTTTCATTTTGTTTATGGTTCCCTTTGCTGTGCAAAAGCTTGTAAGTTTGATTAGGTCCCATTTGTTTAGTTTTGCTTTTATTTTTATTTTCTTGGCACACACTAGTGGTAAAGAACCCGCCTGCCAATGCAGGTTAGATGTAAGAGACTCGGGTTCAATCACTGGGTCAGGAAAATCCCCTGAATGAGGGCATGGCAACCCACTCCAGTATTCGTACCAGGAGAATTCAATGGGCAGAGAAGCCTAGAGGGCTGCAGTCCATAGGGTCTCACAGAGTCAGACACAACTGAAGCAACTTAGCATGCGTGCATACAGACTGACCTAAGAAAGCATCGATATGATTTACAGCAGAGAATGTTTTGCCTATGTTCTCTTCTAAGAGTTTTATGGTGTCTGTCTTATATTTAAGTCTTTAAGCCGTTTTGAGTTTAGTTTTGTGTATGGTGCAAGGGAGTGTTCTAACTTCATTGATTTACATGCAGTTGTCCAGCTTTTCCAACACCACTTGCTACAGAAATTATTTTCTCTCCATTGTTCTTTCTTGCCTCCCTTGTCAAAAATTAATTGATCATGGGTGTGTGGATTTATTTCTGGGCTCTCTCTTCTGTTCCATTGATACCTATGTCTGTTTTTGTGCCAAGACAATGCTGGTTTGATTACTGTAGCTCTGTAATATTGTCTGAAGTCTGGGAGGGTCATGCCTCCACCTTTTTTCCTTTTCCTCAGAATTGCTTTGGCAATTCTGGGTCTTTTATAGTTCTATATAAGATTTAGGATTATTTGTTCTACTTATGTGAAAAGTCTCATGGATAATTTGATAGGGATTACATTAAATCTGTAGATTGCTTTGGGTAGTATGGCCTAGGCACCTCACTCTTAAGGGGGAACTCACAGACCTGTACTTGAATAAACCAGAGAGTAAGTACCTCCTTAGTTTTTTATTTTATTGTGGTAAAATACCTATAACCTAGCACTCAATATTTTAACCATTCTAAAGTGTGCCCTTCAGTGGTATTAGTTCATTCACAATGTTATGCAAGAATCACCACAATCTAATTCCAGAACTCTTTCATCACTCAAAATAAAATCTTCCTACCCATTCAGCAGTTTCCCTGGATTCCCCTCCATGGCCCCAGCCCCAGAGCAAGTACTAAACTGCTTTATGTCTCTCTTGATTTGCCTATTCTGAATATTTCACATACCTGGAATCATATACTATTTGGCCCTTTGTGTCTGGCTTCTTACTAAGCATTCTGTTCTCAAGGTTCATCCATGATGTAGCTGCATCAAGACTTTCTTCCTTTTGGCTGAATGTTCCATTAACAGGATATTGTTTATCCGTTCATCAGTTGATGGACATTTGGGTTGTTTCACGTATTGGCTCTTGTGAATAGTGCTGCTATGGACATTCATAAATGAGTTCTTGTTCTAACATCTGCTATCAGTTTTTCTGGGTATATATTTAGGAGTGACATTGCTGGTTGACATGATAATTTCATGTTTAACTTTTTGAGCACCTGTCAGACTTTTCCACAGTGGCTACGCCATTTTACATTCCTACCAGCAATGTATGAAGGTTCCAAAGTCTCCAACATTCTTGCCAACACTTGTTAATTTTCATTTTTTCAATCCTAGCCATTCTAGTGGGTATGAAGTGATATGCCATTGTGGTTTTGATTTGCATTTCCTGAATGACTAATGACTTTGAGCACAAAAAGGTGCTTGTTGGCTATTTATGCCACCTTAAATGTTGCACCCTATGTGACTCACTTGCTTCAGCCTAACCCCAACTCTGCTAACCAGAGCCTGACATCAAATACGAAGTGGCTCATAAACATGGAGGGAAAAGGTAGCGAGATCTGCCTCTAAGTCTTATAGTTCTGGATTCAAATATCCCTATTTGACTAACGATGGAGTTTCTTTCATATCTGCAGTTGAACCAGAGCCTCCTGCAAACCTGACTTTGGAATTAAAACATCCAGAAGATAGAAAACCATATCTATGGATAAAATGGTTTCCACCCACCCTGACTGACGTAAAATCTGGTTGGTTCATGATCCAGTATGAAATTCGATTAAAACCTGAGACAGCAACTGATTGGGAGGTGAGTCAGTTGGAAGCTTTTGGAAGGAACTGTGTCCTTTGGCAAAGATGAAGACCCCAACTGAGAATCTGTCATGCCTCTAATTATTAGGCCGCCATGTTTTCTTCCTGATACTGATGTGACCCTTGCACATGTGGAAAGGCCTTCTCCCTTGCATCCATCCGTCTCCCTGCATCTCCTGGGATGGATGGGGACTCATCATCACAGCTCTCCCAGGACTAGATCCTTGCAATTGAACAGCCTTTTCTGCCAGATTTCCAACCCACCTCTCTCAGGATATCTTAGATCGAAACATCTATGAGAGTTCTTAAGTGGCACTAAGTTGGAGGAAAAAAATCTCAATGTAATCAGTCCATGGTTAATGGCATTTTTATTTACTTTAAAATTCTTCATTGTAAAGAAATAGTACAATAAATTATAGACATTATAATAATCTATTCTTAAATATTTTAATTGTTGTTGTTATTTAGTCACTAAGTTGTGTCTGACTCTTTTGCAACCCCATGGACTATAACCTACCGGGCTCCTCTGTCCATGGTATTTTCCAGGCAAGAATACTGGAGTGTGTTGCCATTTCTTTCTCCAGGAGATCTTCCCAACCTAGGGATTGAACCCACATCTCCTGCATTGGCAGGCAGATTCTTTACCACTAAACCACCAGGGAAGCCCTAAAGACTTTATTATATGTCTCTTTTAAACAAGGAATATTTCCAAACATAGCCAAAATAATATGATCACATGTAGAAAATTAATTGAAATCCCTTAATATCATCTTTTGTAATTTTTTAATATCATTTAAATTAGTCCATATTTTAATTCCCCCAACTGCTTCAAAAATATTTCAGTAGCTAGTTTGTCTTAACCAGAATCCACTTCAGGATCACATACTGGCTGACTCATGTATCCCTTCAATCTCAACATGCTAAGGAGACCAAGCCACTTATCTCAAAGAATGTCCCACCTTCTGCATCTGTCTGATTAGTTCTTTATAAGGTCATTTAGCCAATTTCTCTGTCCCCACATTTCCTGTAACCAGACATTAGATCTAAAGACTTGTTTGGATTCCAGTTGAACAATTTTTGGCAAGGAAATTTCAGAGGTGATGCTGTATGCTTCACATTGCATCATATCAGGAGAAAAAGCCATTCTGGTCAACCCACCATAAATGATGCTAAAACTGGGTGCTGGACTGGGGAGATCACATCCTGATCCCTTGATTGTAAAGTCATGTTTGATTTGTGCACAACTGCTTCAGTGTTCATAAATGCCCAGTTCTTTTTCACCTAGAGGCTTCATACCCATGAATAATCCTTGAGTCAATAATTTTATTAGGTTTAGAAAATAACAGATTTCCAATTTTAAGTAGTCACCTTCCATAATGTAGAATTCAGAAGGTAAGGTGTAGGGAGTGGTATATTTGTCTTTCTGAAATAGTGTTCCAAATGGAGAGGTAGAAAACTTGTTGTTTTTTGTGTGAACAGTGTTTAACAGGAGGAAGGGGTGGGCTGAGAGGGTGAAATGGTGTGAACAGGATATAAAGTGTGATCATCTGGCCTGACTTCTCTGCTAGTTTATCACCTAAAGAAAAGTTTCTTCATAACACAAGTCAGAGTGACTTCTGTTTTCCTTGGCCCTCCCTAGATTCATTTTGCTGCGAAGCAGACTCAGCTTAAGATTTTCAGCTTATATCCAGGACAGAAATACCTTGTGCAGGTTCGCTGCAAGCCAGACCATGGATACTGGAGTGAGTGGAGCCCAGAGAGCTCTATCCAGATACCTAATGGTAAGTGTCTTGAAATTCCCCAAGGAAGAGGTGATTCTGACTGCAATCTGCCTTTGTATTATTGCTAAATATTTTTAAACAGAATGGGTTTAGTAAATTTGTATGTTGTAACTACTAACAGAGAAACTATTTTGAGGCTTAAGCAGAAGAATGAGTAGAGGTGGATTTATCATCTCTCCATTCAATACAGAGACATCTGGAAGTATAGCATCTTTCCCTGGGCCACTGTCAGTGAGGATCAGTTTCTATTAATAGGATAGGATACATCTGCAGACATGAGATGTCTCCGAGGGCTTGATGGTCACTTATTCTGCCCTCCACATCTGCCCAATCCCTGTCATTCAAGGTCATCACCTAGAATTGGCAAGGTGCTATCCCACCTGAAAGGCATGTACTGATTTTCAGTCCTTGATGACAATTACATGTTGATCTCATTCAAGGAACAGTATGTAGAAAAAGGCACCCAATTCTTCAAGTGCCATTAAACGTAGTGGCTGGTTTTCTACAAGGGAGTGGTTCATCTTGCATTTCTAAAGTACTTTACACAGTCTTTACCGTGTTTGGTCCTTCCAACCATCTCAGGTATTCAGAGAGAATAGAATTGCCATTAGCAACAGAAAGAGAGGAAACTGAAGCTCAGTGGAGTTAGAAGTCTTGCCCAGAACCACATGGCAAAGCCTGACTCTTGTGACTACTGGCCTGACCAAAATATCAGGGCTTGCACTGGCATAGTGGATATAATGCTGAACTACAGGCCATAAGACTGTGTGTCCAGCCCTAGCTCTTACTAAATAAAAGCACAGGGTCTAGAAGCGGAAGGCCTGGGTTCAAATCCCAGACGGCAACTTTATGGCTACCTGCCTCTGAATACCCTGGAGAAGGAAATGGTAACCCACTCCAGTACTCTTGCCTGGAAAATTCCATGGACTGAGGAGCCTGGTAGGCTACAGTCCATGGGGTCGCAGAGAGTCAGACACGACTGAGCAACTTCACAGACACACAGGCCTCTGAATCCACCACTCCTTGAGTCTCAGTTCCTCATCTTTACCTACAGCAATGTATGTAAAGAGTTTAACATCATATGGCTTTTACTAGGAACTTAATATAATGTTAGCTTATTGTTATTATTACTGTAACTGATCATGTCCTCATGGATTTCCTCTGTTAGTATCACATAAAATAATATTTTAAAGCACTTTGAAAATTTTAGAGTACTATAAAATATATGCTGCATATTAAAATTTAATAATATTGGGAAAAAAGTAAATCCATCATTAACGCTACTCTGTTTGGATTGCTGTTCAAATCAAAAAGGGTATAGAGGGGCAGGGGACTTATGTTCAAAAGTCTCATTTCTTTGTTTGTTTTAAACAATGCTGTATGTGATCAAAGCTTTCTGGCTGTTTGTTTTTAGACTTCCCAGTGAATGATACAACCGTGTGGATCTTTGTGGCCGTCCTTTCTGCTGTCATCTGTTTGATTATGGTCTGGGCAGTGGCTTTGAAGGGCTATAGGTACTTCACTCTACCCTCCTTTCAGGCATGGTTGTCAGGGATAATGGCCAAAAAAAGACAATATAGAAATGATGGAAGCCTACAGATAATTCAAGCACCTCTTTTTAGCCATTAGTGGCAGTGTGTTCACTATGAAAAAAGCTTTTATCAGTGCTAGCAAAAGTAGAATAGACTCATTTGAAGCTGATGTTCTTTCCATCAAATGGAGGCTGACAGTTGTGAAATAGTAAAAATCTGGCAAGAGCAGCAAACAACCCACTAGTCATTTCAGAATCAGTCAGAGTTAACTAGCCAGAGTTCATTTTAATGTTGGCCTTTATGGCTCAGATGGTGAAGAATCTGCCTGCTGTGCAGGAGACCCAGGTTCAGTCCCACGGTTGGGAAGATCCCCTGGAGAAGGGAGTGGCTACCCACTCCAGCAGTATTCTTACCTGGAGAATTCCACGAACACAAGAGCCTGGTGGGCTACAGTCCATGGGGTCACAAAGAGACACGACTCTTTCTCAAACACTTAACACTCTATAGTTATTCATTGTTGTCACCGCTGATCTAGTAGTTTCATGTCGCCTCAGAACTCCTAACTTCTACCTACCATAGTCCATGTAGCAGCCATTTGAAGATAAGGCTAATGTTTCAAAAATTACAAAGTGAAAATATGTACCATTTATCTTATCTCACGAATCATTTTATAGCATGATGACCTGCATCCTCCCACCAGTTCCAGGGCCCAAAATAAAAGGATTTGATATTCATCTGCTGGAGGTAAGTGCTAAGGTGGAGACTGTATTGTGACTTGCTGCTGTGTAATTGTCATCTTTACACATGTACACACCATCCCCATCAGTGCAGTCTGGCTAGCTTGGCCATCCATGGCTGGTTGTCCCTCCCCTTCAGCAGGGGTGTTCACAGAAAGATGTGAGAGGCATGAGGGTAATTACTGTCAGGAAGTGTCAGAGGGCAATCAAAGAAAGCCAAAAAAACATCAGCACACATAGGAATGCTTGTTAGGTTTATCAGATCTGTTCATAAGCCCTGCCATAAACATTTTATACAAATAATCAGTTGAGAAAGTGGGTGAATATTTGATGAATACAAAAGAGTGACCTTCCACCAGCCCCTCCTCCATCAGACTTTGGTGTAAGCTCTCACTTGAGTGTTCTCTACATAAGGCCATAGTAACAGAATATCTTACTGCAATTTTTGCTCAGTTTGAGTGCTCAGCTAACACTGGCTCAGTACAGGGGAGCTGGTATTTGCCAGAGCCCATTTAGACAGATTCAAGTGGGAATTAAATTTAAGTGTTTCAAATGAAAAGAGGGGTTAGAACATTTTACATTTCTCTGCAGGTGAAGTACATATTAATAGTTTCCATTTGACCCTCAGCTTAACATGGAGGTATATAAAAGCAGTTACCTACTCATTATGTCACTTGACATCAGCCACTGTGAGGCCAAAAGCACAAAATTGTGAAAAGTCAGCCCCAGGGAATTTGTTCTGATGGCATTCACTTTGATTGCAGATATCACAGCCTTCTCGCCTTGTGTCTATGTTTTAATAGAAGGGCAAGTCCGAAGAACTTCTGAGAGCTCTGGAAAGCCAAGACTTCCCTCCCACTTCCGACTGCGAGGACTTGCTGATGGAGTTCATAGAGGTGGATGACAGTGAAGACCAGCAGCTGATGCCACGCCCCTCCAAAGAACACATGGAGCAAGGCGTGAAGCCCATGCACATGGATCCTGACAGTGACTCTGGCCGGGGCAGCTGTGACAGCCCTTCGCTCTTTTCTGAAAAATGTGATGAACCTCAGGCCCATCCCTTCAAGTTCTATACTCCTGAGGACCCTGAGAAACTGGAGAATCCCGAAACAAACCTTACATGTCTCCAGGCCCCTCAGAGCACGAGCAGGGAAGACAAAATCCCCTATTTTCATGCTAACGGACCCAAACCTTCCACATGGCCTTTCCCGCAGCCACCCAGCCTGCACAACCCCAGATATTCTTACCACAACATTGCTGACGTGTGTGAGCTGGCCCTGGGCATGGCAGGTACCACAGCCACTTTGCTGGACCAAACAGACCAACATGCTTTAAAGCCCTCGAAAACCATTGAGACTGGTGGGGAAGGAAAGGCAGCCAAGCAGAGGGAGTCAGAAGGCTGCAGTTCCAAGCCTGACCAAGACACGGCGTGGCCACTGCCCCAAGACAAAACCCCCTTGATCTCTGCTAAACCCTTGGAATATGTGGAGATCCACAAGGTCAGCCAAGATGGAGTGCTGGCTCTGTTCCCAAAACAAAACGAGAAGGTCGGCGCCCCTGAAACCAGCAAGGAGTACTCGAAGGTGTCCCGGGTGACGGATAGCAACATCCTGGTGTTGGTGCCGGATACTCAAGTGCAAAACCTGACTCTGTTAGAAGAACCAGCCAAGGAGGCCCCACCAGCCCTGCCATAGAATCCAGCCGAGGCTGACCTGGCTGTCTCCCCTGCAACCCCAGGCAACTGCAAACTCCAGTTGGGTTGGGGACTGGGTCCCACAGGTTTTATGCACTCTTGCAGTGAGAGTTATGGAAGGATGGGTTGAACTGTGATTTTCCTTCAGGGAACACTACAGAGTACGTGAAATGCACTCTCGCAGAGAGGGCTCAAGAGCAGGGTTAGAATGACACTACCCAACTCCCAGTTCACTCTTCATTCTCTGTATTTCCAACCAGTTGCCTCTTTTTCCAACAGCTGATTCCAGAACAAATCGTTCCATCTTGTGTGATTTGTAGATTTACTTTTTACTATTACTTATCAGATTATATGTTCAATGATATAGAAGCACATTGCCTAGTATTCTTGAGAGACAGTGCCAACAGGTATATTCTCTGGAAAAGGCCTTCATGGTTTTGTATGTGACAGAGGGGTATAAGTCAGTCAAAATTGTTTACCATGGGAAGATGGTAGATAGGAGAGAAATGCCATGAAAACCACTCTTGAAGACCAATTGCTTAATCTTTGCACTCCTCTTTCATTTTATTAGGATTAACCAAATACAATGCACTTAAAAAGTTTCATTCTAGAACACCTGACAAATTGTTTACATCCGTTCCTATTACCTTAATGACACATTGCCAATATGCAAGTAAACAGGATGCCTCCAGTTTTTTCTTAAAATCGTTTGAATTTATTAAGCATGGATTTTACCCCTAAATTGTATATCATTCTGAAACTTCTAGAGAATAGGGTTTTAGAAAGTGAAATTTTCTTACACAGGAGGCAAATGAGTTTCATGTGGTGAATCCTTCTAAAATGTTTTCCTCTTTTATTTCAGCATGATAGATAATTTATTACACACCCTAGTCTTCTGTTAGTGAAAAAAAAAGTCCCAAAAGACTAACTTTAATTTAAAATATAATCATAGCAGGATGCTAACAGAAGTACTGCCTTACTGTATATACAAATTCTACTTTAATATAAACCCATAAATTTAACAATGTATTTTTGAAGACTATTTTTCTATCACTTAAGTAAAATAAAAGACTATTTTCTATCTTCCCAGTACAGCCTGTTTACGTATTCAGCGGGTACAGTATTTTCTGCCATGAGGTTATAATGAGTATTTTCAGTACACGGTGATATATGTAGTCCCTGTTTGTGGAATAAAATGCCATACCAAGCCAAAGCCCATTGAGGAATAGGAAGTGGATGACAAAATTCGATTTCCAACATAGTGTAGTATAGTTTTTCTGATTCTTTTTATCTCCAGGATACTTTAAACAGCAATCAAGAAACTAGAGTTTTAGGACTCTCCACAGACTGAAAATTACTTCTCTTGTAATTTAGGGCCACTCTGGGGTTCTGCTCTTCTCTGGGTGAAAATTTTCACTTCTCTGTGAAATTTTCACTTCTCTGGGTAAAAATTCATAAAGATGAAATTTTCACTTCTCTGGGTGAAAATTTATAAAGATGAAAAAGGAGAGTGGGAACACCTAACATACTGCCTTAGAGAGAGAGTTCTGGTTTTGTTTTTCTGAGCAATCTTGGGCAAATCCATTGGTGTGTTTACTTCTTAAGCTGGAACACAAAGAATCTGAGCTCCCTCTGTGAGTTAGATATTCCAGCCCAGTAAGTCCATCTTGACAGGAACGGGACTCCAAGGTTGGCTGATGTGTGAAAGTGAACACACTGCCAGAGCTCCCAGAAATGCAAAAGTAACATATCTGAGGCTCTATTCTCCCAATACACACACAACCGGTTAAGAGTGAGGGAGCCGTTGGGGAAGATTGTCCAAGTTTATTAGCCCCCTAGATCCTTGCTACTCAAAATAAGGTCTGAGGACCAGCCATACCCGCAAGTATGGGCGCTGCTTGGAAATGCAGAATCTCTGCCCTCGCCACCCCCACCCACCAGAATCTGCATTTTGCTAAGATCCCCAGATGATTCAAGTACACAGTGAAGTTTGAGAAGCATTGCCCTAGCAGATCATTTCCACTAAAGCTGATTTTAGTGCCTGGAGCAGTTCTTTCCTGGAAAGTACAGGTCGAGTCTGTTTGACTTGCAGTGAACAGTACTGTCATAAAAAGGTATCATTTTAAAAAATCTGTTAGTGGTTTGGTATTCACATAATGGAAGAGAATGATCTGCAAAAGCACATACAACTTCTAAGAGGGTCAGGGAATATATCCCACCTTGAGAAGCATTGACCAAAGACTTGGACCTTCAAAGCCAGCACAGACCAAATCTTTCTCAATATAGTCCCGTCTCCTCCAAGATGCCTATGAACCGCTCTGATAGTATGAAATTCTGATAGAATTCAAAAATAGTCTTTTGATGTATAATTTGGCATATATGGAAAAAACTGTCATGGCTGAAGACTCAAACTAAATTCTTTAAAAAAACACCAGTTAGTAAGTAGATTACTGTCAATCATTAAGTAAAGCCAAGGCTATAATTCTCGGTCACTTAGCACTCTTTAATGAATTGCGTTTTGTTTTTTTTTTTTTCCCATGGTCTAGCCTATTTTCTATCAAGGAGTCCTCTAGTTGAGTGGAAGTGTGCAGATTAAGAGTCAGGAGACCCAGCTTCTAGTGCTAATTATGTTAGCTTAGCTCAACTCTCTTCTCTGGATCTCAGTTTGCTCTGAATGAAATGCTAGGCCAAATAATCTATAATGTCCTTTTAAACTGTGAATCCTTAATTCCATGATTCACTCAATAGTGTCCAGCAAAGATGATTAACCAATGCCTTGTATCATAATTAAGCTTACAAATAATTGCCCTTTATCATAGACACATGTCCTCTTCAGTGATGTGTCCATTTTGTTTCACTTTTTTTCTTTTTTTTTTTTAGTTGGAGGACAGTTGCTCTATAATATTGTGTTGGCCTCTGCCACACATCAACACGAATCAGCCACAGGTTTAAATCATCAATGCCAACTAATCCTAACATATTGTACATGCATTTTACAAATTACGTAGGTATAGAATCATAGTCTAAGATGATGTGCAAATATGTGTGTAGAGAGAAGCAGAGATTTTTTAAAAAGATATTGAAAGAGGCTCTGACTTTTAGGGACAAAATGCTTTTCTTATACTAGGCTGCTGATTCTGGTTTGCACTTTTTTTATTGTTGTTTTCGTCTTCTTATGGATTATGAACCACCATTGCACAGTTGGTGTTAAAAGCCTCAAGCTCTGATTTATAAAACGTCATATTTTTATAAGTAAACACTTCAAGCTACAAAGCACATGGAAATAGGATAGCCAGTGGGTGATTTATGGAAGCTTATAACTCAAACTGCAAAATCTTCTCTAGTCAGTTCTAGCAAATGGGTACAAGGCACCTCAGATGAGCACAAATAATCAGTCACGTCGCTGAAATGTAACTGACTCTCCATTCTCCTAAGTGCCTGAGGCCAATCCCAGCTGGTTTGGTCCAAAGTTGGTCAATCCCTTACCATCTATACAAGATGAAGGAGTTTAACTCTGTCCTGTAGTGACCCAATTGAAAGAGAGAATCTGATGAGCAAGCAGAGGCACCTGAGCTCCAGCGTGCAGCTTAGCTGGTGAAGGTCTGTCCCCCAACTTTCTCCAGGCTGCCTGCCACTGCCCATCACTTGCAGAAAGATGTGATCCAGCCAGTCATAATTTTATTATCTCTTTAGATATGAAAGAATCAGATTTGTACACATTTTACAAAGTGCCTTTTTTTTTTTGACGTTTTCTTTTCACAAGAAAAGTGTATTGATTAGACAGTAAATTTTACATTTTAAGTAAATGAATGAAAAAGCCAGAAAGGGAATCATTAAATGGTCTAAGGTCCAATCAGCAACCATTGAGTAGATTTTAATTTATTGTTTAATTGAATTAACACACAGCTGATGTGAATAGTGTAACTTATTTTGATAAGAAATTGACTCTGGCTAAGATTTTGGAATAAGTCTGCACCCTGTTACTTGAGACCCTCAATTTAAAAACACATTGATGCACTTTTAAATGGCTTTGAATTGCATACCAGGGCCTGAAAAGGGCAATGGTGTACCATGGAACTTGGCACACGTGCAGAAAGACATAAAAGCCTCCGGATTATGGTCCGCAGGATTGCTGATGTAGATTTGTCATTGATGAAAGCCTCTAGTGAACCAATTTGTTTTTCTGCCTTTTCAGCCCATGCATCATTAATGTAGTCACTAGGGTAGTGGGCTGAGCACTCAATTTCTGGTTGCCAGTAAACAGGCTGTGTGATCTTAGCAAGTCCTTTAAAAGCTAATCACTAGTTCCCTCATCTGTTAAATGAGTGGTTTGACCTAAGATGTTTCTAAGACCTCTTCCGGCTCTAACAGTCTTTGATGCGCATGATCTGAGTAAAATCCAGGGTTTCAGTAAATGACCCAGGGACAGTTCAGGGAAATACTGCTGATGATCCCTTAGCCTCAAGCAGTGGACAGTGTGGCTTTAACAATGCTGAAGAGAAAAACAGGTCTACTCCTGCAAGTCCCGTTGATTTCATTTAACATCCTTTGCTCCTCTTCTTAGCTGTCCACCTTGTAGGCTTTTAATGCTCTCACTTAGGGCCTCCATTTCTCCTGAGAGTTCATTATGTACAGTAGCAACCGTAGGATTTTCAAGAAACTAAATTATTCATAAATAATGACTTTGGCCTGAGTCAAACATTAAATTGGCCATATAGATATCAAGGCCCAAGTTGAAGGTCACAACTTACCTTATTTATGGAGCCACAGGCTTAGAGATTCTAGCTCAATTTCATCCATTAATTCATTTGTTCAAAGGCCATTAATAAATCCAAGCTACAATGAAGACTCTGTTGTGGAGGTCTTTTTTTTTTTTGGTTTTATTTTTATTTTCATACACACACACACACATTTTCTTTATCCATTCATCCATTTTTTAAAAAATTTTTTTATATATTGTAGTGGTTTTTGCCATACATTGACATGAATCAGTCATGGATTTACATGTTCCCCTTCCCGATCCCCATTCCCGCCTCCCTCTCCATCCCATCCCTCTGGGTCTTCCCAGTGCACCAGCCCTGAGCACTTGTCTCATGCATCCAACCTGGGCTGGTGATCTGTTTCACCCTTGTTAGTATACTTGTTTCAATGCTATTCTCTCAGATCATCCCACCCTCGCCTTCTCCCACAGAGTCTAAAAGTCTGTTCTGTATATCTGTGTCTCTTTTTCTGTTTTGAATATAGGGTTATTGTTACCATCTTTTTAAATTCCATATATATGCATTAGTATACTGTATTGGTCTTTATCTTTTTGGCTTACTTCACTCTGTATGATGGGCTCCAGTTTCATCCATCTCATTAGAACTGATTCAAATGAATTCTTTTTAATGGCTGAGTAATATTCCATGGTGTATATGTATCACAGCTTCCTTATCCATTCATCTGCTGATGGGCATCTAGGTTGCTTCCATGTCCTGGCTATTATAAACAGTGCTGCGATGAACATTGGGGTGCACGTGTCTCTTTCAGATAAAGTCCTCTATTGCTCCTCTATTACTCCTTAATTTTCATTTTCATTCTCATATATTTTTACTATTTTTTTAATTAAAAATTTTTTTCTTTTTTTTCCTTTCTTTTATTTTCTTTTAAAGTCCTCTATTACTCCTTAATTTTCATTTTCATTTCACTATAACCTTGCAAAAAAAAAGACCTTATTTTTAAAGCAAAGTTCATATATATTTCTTAAATTTTTTGTGTTTTTGTTGTGGAGGTCTTAAGCAGAAACTTAAAAATGCAAAATGATTGCTCGAGAGTTTATAACCTAACCAGAAATTCTATTTATAGGTATAACCTGGACTTATTTCATGACCAGTGTACATATCATCTGAAAATCAAATAGTTCTCTCCCTAGATTTGTGTATTTCAAGGGTGATTTTGGCTCTGAGACCTTCACATGGTTACCTATTTCAGTAAAAGGAAACAGATAGAAAAATAGAGTGTGGGGGACTTTCCTGGTGGTCCAGTGGCTGGGAATCAGCACTTCCAATGCAGGGGGCCTGGGTTCCACCCCTGGTCAGGGAACTAAGATCCCACACGCCACAGGGCAGCTAAGCCATATGCCACTTGGAAATCCTGCATGCCACAGCTAAGACCTGGCACAGCCAAATAAATAAAATATTTTTTAAAAAGAAAGAAAAATAAGATGTTTCTAAATGTCTGGGCATCTCAGGATTACATAGAATGCCAAAAGTAACCTGCTAAACTTGGATTTTTTTGGACATAGTGACTCTATTCAGTGTTCTGAGTTTATGGCTAAGAGATATACATATGCCCATGACTGTTTTGTCCACATTGATTCCTTTGATTTACGCTCCAGTTTCATGTCAGGAAGCACTGAGATGAGTAAAGTGGGAAAACATACTCTGTTCATGTGGTTGTGGTCAATGAAAAGAGAGACCTTTAACCACAGTCTGGTACTTAACTTTTTACCTGCTGCTGATAAAAAGAAAAAAACAACTCTAAAAACTTTAGCTACTTAAGTAGTAATATAAAAACCAGTAGTTTCATATTATGGTCAAATCACACTTCACCTGGATACATTTCAAAATCTAATCTGAGTTTTTCCATGCAAATTTCATGTATCCTAAGGAGGTGGGGAAATCTTGTTATATTACCGGAAATTGAAAAATTGTATGGCAAATAGTCTCTTGAACAACAATTTGTTTTATGAAATTCCTGATAAAATGATTTTGAAGTTTTAAAAGTAACCACTTCCCTTCTTATCCTAATGTCCTTCCTTCAAAGCTGCTTATTGTTTAGAAATGATACCACATCTCCCACTTTGACTATTTTCAGTGGCATAGCTGTGCATTTGCCATGTGATAATCCTGACTTTTAACTGTTATATGATTTTATACTATGTTGCTTTGTGTGGTTCAAAAACTGTATGACACATTGAGATATATAATCCTATTGTGAAACTCACTGTGTACTACAAAGAAAAATAATTATTTCATGAGTTAGAATCTATCCATATATATTTCAATGTGATTGTTTCTATATCTGGAAAACAAGACTGAAAAAAAATGTAATCATATCTTTCTGTTGAAACCATGAATGTGCTAATTTTTTGTCTTAATCTTTGTTTAGAAGTAGTATGAGTTGCCATTGTACAGCTAATCTGGGGTAAGTGTTTAAGGTACAATCCAACAATTGTTTAAAAGTCAAGTCAACCCCTCGACTTTGCTACATGTGACCTTTGATACTTCTGGGGCGTTTTTTGCATAATGAGGCTTGCTTTCCTGCTTGATAAGTCATTTCAAACAATTTTCATGTCTCATGCAGAAACCAAAGCAACCTAGAACCGGCTGTTAGGGATCTGTGTCTTCTGTAAAGCCATATTGAAGTGAAGGCTACGGGATAGCCAAAGGTTCCATATTTTCAAAGCTACCACTACCTCTGCTTTTTCTCTTTTCCTAAAAAAATGCCAAACAAAATTCTTCAACATCACATAGGAAATTAGAAGTGATTGTTACAAGTTGCTGGGGTCTTGTTTTGTTTTTTACATGAAGATAAGTTCAGTTCAGTTCGGTCGCTCAGTCGTCTCCGACTCTTTGCGACCCCATGAATCGCAGCACCCCCAGGCCTCCCTGTCCATCACCAACTCCCGGAGTTTACCCAAACTCATGTCCATCAAGTCGGTGATGCCATCCATCCATCTCATCCTCTTGTTGTCCCCTTCTCCTCCTGCCCCCAATCCCTCCCAGCATCAGAGTCTTTTCCAATGAGTCAACTCTTCGCATGAGGTGGCCAAAGTATTGGAGTTTCAGCTTCAGCATCAGTCCTTCCAGTGAATACCCAGGACTGATCTCCTTTAGGATGGACTGGTTGGATCTCCTTGCAGTCCAAGGGAGTAAGCATCTTTTAACTTCATGGCTGCAATCACCATCTGCAGTGATTCTGGAGCCCAAAAAATAAAGTCTGAAACTGTTTCCACTGTTTCCCCATCTATTTGCCGTGAAGTGATGGGACCAGATGCCATGATCTTAGTTTTCTGAATGTTGAGCTTTAAGCCAGCTTTTTCACTCTCCTCTTTCACTTTCAAGAGGCTTTTTAGTTCCTCTTCACTTTCTGCCATAAGGGGGGTGTCATCTGCATATCTGAGGTTATTGATATTTCTCCTGGCAATCTTGATTCCAGCTTGTGCTTCTTCCAGCCCAGCGTTTCTCATGATGTACTCTACATAGAAGTTAAATAAGCAGGGTGACAATATACAGCCTTGACTTACTCCTTTTCCTATTTGGAACCAGTCTGTTGTTCCATGTCCAGTCCTAACTGTTGCTTCCTGACCTGCATATAGGTTTCTCAAGAGGCAGGTCAGGTGGTCTGGTATTCCTATCTTTTTCAGAATTTTCCACAGTTTATTGTGATCCACACAGTCAAAGACTTTGGCATAGTCAATAAAGCAGAAATAGATGTTTTTCTGGAACTCTCTTGCTTTTTCAATGATACATCAGATGTTGGCAATTTGATCTCTGGTTCCTCTGCCTTTTCTAAAACTAGTTTGAACATCTGGAAGCTCAGGGTTCACATATTGCTGAAGCCTGGTTTGGAGAATTTTGAGCATTACTTTAATGGCATGTGAGATGAGTGCAATTGTGCAGTAGTTTGAGCATTCTTTGGCATTGCATTTCTTTGGGATTGGAATGAAAACTGATCTTTTCCAGTCCTGTGGCCACTCCTGGGTTTTCCAAATTTGCTGGCATATTGAGTACAGCACTTTCACAGCATCATCTTTCAGGGTTTGAAATAGTTCAACTGGAATTCCATCACCTCCACTAGCTTTGTTCATAGTGATGCTTTCTAAGGCCCACTTGACTTCACATTCCAGGATGTCTGGCTCTAGGTGAGTGATCACACCATCGTGATTATCTGGGTCATGAAGATCTTTTTTGTACAATTCTACTCCTAAATTCATTAGTTTGTAAGTTTATGCTAGGTTTTCTCAATAACCATTTTTACATTTTATAAAAACTGACTGATGAATAAGGGCCAGAAAGAATACATAGTAAGTCACCAGGTGAAAAGCCAGCAAAATTATAGATGCAGATTTTTCCCTAACCAGGAGTCACCGCAACATGGTTACTCAAAGCCATGAGGGGGATATTTCTCACAATCTGATTTCCCTAAAGCCCCTAGAAATAAATCTTTTCCTTATTTGATTTTAACCATCAAAGATACTATGGTATGGGAAAAATCAGGCATATATCAGAAATAGCCTTGTTTTGATTTTTTTATCTACATGAACTAATTACAATGTCTATTTTTTTTAGTCTTAAAAAATTATGGAAGACTGTAGTCATCTGATTTATCTTGCATCTTTAGTTCCGTAAATCTTTAGTTATTGCACATTGTGCTTTCTGTTGCCCATGGATTTATTAATTTGTCTCCTTCCATTTGAGAGGACACCATGGATAGCTAAATCCATATCAAGAGTATGGGAGATGCTGCTAACTGCTATTACCAGAACATCTTCATTTTTTACTCCATGCCACAAACAATGCTTGCCAAACAAAATCATCCCAGTATAATATTATCATTATATTTCTACTCATGTTATTGAAAATACCCAGCTCAGTGCCTGGCTCAATAAATGTTTATTCTCCTTGCTTCCCCTTCCTCTATTTATTTTTATTTGATATGTAAATGAAAAAAATAACACGTGCCCGGCTGAAACAATTTTCTTGATGGATTCTTGCTGCAAAAGGATCTGTAATCCAGAAACTAGTTATATAAATTAGACCAAAACAATTTTCCTCCTTTCTCTTTACCCTTCTGTACGATTGCAAAGTATAATTTCCCTCCTTTATCCCCATCCCTCACACAAGAAGCTGCTAAAAATAAAAATAAAATGAGATGGAACCAAGAACCCAGGGATAGATCAGAAAAGCTCATTTAAGTATTATAAAATAAAGGAAAAATCAAGCCATTTGAAAAATGGAATGCTTTTGAACAGTATGATTCATCAATATTACTAACAACATCTCTTCTGACCAAATTCATTGGATTAAGTGTAAAATGCCAATCTTTTAATGGATCCAGATCTAGAAATCTTTACCTACTGCTTATGCTTGTGTTGCAGAATTATGGGATGGTGTGGGGTTTGCTTTACAAATTCTTCTCTGACTCCTAGATTCTCTAATGCCATGTCTTACCAGGGAACAAGATATTTCTTACATGAGTATCATTCCCTAAAACTTGGCTTCTGTCAAAGACTGACTCCCCCATGCTTACATTGGTGCCATCTGCCTTTAATTATTGGACACACGTTTACTTTGAAGCTGGAAAAATTGGAGTGTCAGTCACCAGACATAGTGTTCATATAATAATGATGAGTTGGAGAAGTACTGTGTAGCTAATTTTCCAAAATGACATGCTTTCCTAAAAGGAAACAGAAATTATATGTTGCCACATCTTTCCAGAACCATATCTGAAACCTTAACCCCACCAAACTCTACAACTGACTAATCAACTTTTACACATTCTAAATCTCCTCTATTTTGAGGGACTGCGAGATATAATACCTATTTAGCAGGAATCTTGATGTCTTGGAGTTGGAAGATAGGGCAGGACTATAGGAAATGCGGGCTTCCCTGGTAGCTCAGCTGGTAAAGAATCTTTGCAATGCAGGAGACCCCAGTTCAATTCCTGGGTCAGGAAGATCCCCTGGAGAAGGGATAGGCTACCCACTCTAGTATTCTTGGGCTTCCCTGGTAACTCAGACAATAAACAATCTGCCTGCAATATGGGAGACCTGGGTTCAACCCCTCGGTTTGAAAGATCCCCTGAAGGAGGGCATGGCAATCCTCTCCAGTATTCTGGCCTGGAGAATCCCCATAGACAGAGGAGCTCGGCAGGCTACAGTCCATGGGGTCGCAAAGAGTCGGACATGACTGAACGACTAAGCACAGCACAGCACATAGGAGATGGGGTTATTGAAAAACCTCCAACAGGACCTTAGCCATTAGGGAAGCAGATTGTCACAGTTTCATCCTTCTGAAGAGTACAAATGAGATTAAACCCATTCTTGATATTGTAAAGCGTAATCTACTTTGGAGGTCTTGACACTTAAATTGGAATTCTTTTGCCCATAACCTCACCTACTCCTGCTACCTATACAAGTCTTAAGCAATTTTGTCTTATGATCAGGTTCACACTAAAACTTATACTTACCAATGAACTTGAAACACAGGTACTTTTATGAATGTGATAAAATATTTTTTAAGTAAATCTAGAGGATGTTAGTCAAATACAACTTAGGTTGTCAGTTGGGGGAACACTGGTATAAGCTAAGGGAGCTCAGGAATTTTTATTACTGTATTTATAAATGTGTTTGAAAGAATTTGTAAATGTCACAGGTACATTTTTAAGGTGATACACATTTGCTCCATAAATTATTAAAAATTATGAAATGAGTTTCAATGACATTTGGCAGTAGTTTTGCTTCAAGTGATCAATACTGATATTGTTACTGAACTATGTAATCTCATGATACATTTTTCAATACTTTTTCAGAGCAACTGCTTTTGCAATGGTAGCAATGCTTAATTTAAATTGAATCAATAAATTTCTTCCTAAGCAATGATTTTTGGAGGGTCTTTTACTATGTATGTGAAACATATTTAATGAATAATGTTAAGTTTGGGAGGTTTTTTCTTTGTTTCAAAAAACTTTATTAAGACATATTTTTAAAAAAAAGGAAAAGTAACAGCAATCTAAGCCTCTCTGGAAATAAAAAACGCAGACACATGGTAAAATATTTGGCTTAGAACACTCATCCAAGGCTTTTTTTCCAGGCATGCATTCTTGAGCTCCTCTTTCAACATATTCCCTGATTTTATTTTCCTATTAATTCTAAATCAAAACTGACGTCTTGCTTCCAACCCAGCTAAATTCTACATCTTCTCTTTCCACTGCCCTCAAGTTCCCCCAGTCTTTAGCCATTTGCCAGACTCAAGCTTTAAAAATGCAAACATGTTTGGAAGCACTCAGAAATTCCTTGGGCCTTCTGGGAACAACCGAGACCAATGAAGATGAAGGGTTCCAAATCTAATAAACCAGCTCTCCCAAGTGAGGCTTAAGCCACAAACCTCAGTGCCAGTGATACACATTTTCTTTTGTTTGCTTCTTTCTATCCCGTGTCTTCACTTAAAACTCCAGCTGCGATTGACTCTTCCATTTATAATCTTTTGTCTTTTGCACCAAATATGCCATACACATGAAAATTATAGAGGATGATATAACAAAGATCTCCACTTACCAACACCCAAATTTCACAAATATTACCTCTTTACCAGACATTTTCTTTTTAATAAATGAAATACAATGGATGCAGAAAAGGACATCCCTCAATGACCAAATTCTCTATCTTCCTTCTTCATTGGTAACCATAATCCTGCAGTTGTATATCCTTTCTGGCCATTTAAAAAATGCCTTTACTTCATACATATGTATCTATAAACAACATGTACAGTTATTCTGGCATTTATTAATTTTACATAAATAATAACATATATCATGTACCTTGATTTTTTTCATTCAGCATTGGGTTATGGAGATCCAAATAGATTCAACTGATTGGTTCTTTCTTCCTACTTTTTATTTTATATTAGAGTGTGGATGATTAAAAATATTATGATAGTTTCAGGCAGACACCAAAGGGACTCAGCCATACAAATACATGAATGCATTCTCCCCCAAACTCCCCTCCAATCCAGGCTGCCACATAACATTGAGCAAAGTTTCCTGTGCTATACAGTAGGACCTTGTTGGTTATCCATTTTAAGTATAGCAGTGTGTACACGTTTTAAGTATAACAATGTTCCCAAACTCCGTAATTATCCCCTCCCTTCATTCTTCCCCCCTGGCAACCATAGATTTGCTCTCTAAGTCTATGAGTCTCTTTCTGTTTTGTAAGTAAGCTCATTTGTATCATTTCTTTTAGATTCTCCTCTGTCTGACTTACTTCACTCAGTTCTCTCTGCTGCATGCAGCTGTGTACATATGTAAAATTTATTTGTTAATCCCTGTGTTGATCAACTTTCCATTTCCACTACTATACATGACTTGTAATGAACATTCTTACACGTCTCATATTTAAGTATTTTCAAGACTTTCTCCAGGATGTATGTCCAGAGGTAAATTACTGGATCATATGAGACACATATCTTAATATTTTCTCAGTATCTATAAATTTCTTTCCAAAGCAGTTTTACCAATGTCTACCCCAGTCAGCAGTGTAGGAATTCCCTCCTTAATGATTACCTAGT
Source organism: Cervus canadensis (assembly GCF_019320065.1). Classification (NCBI taxonomy): domain Eukaryota; kingdom Metazoa; phylum Chordata; class Mammalia; order Artiodactyla; family Cervidae; genus Cervus; species Cervus canadensis. The sequence continues at coordinate 37,199,599 of NC_057401.1, forward strand.
ATTGTCAGATATCTAATTTTTGACAATTTGATGATCATAAAGTAATTCATTATTGTTGTTTTCATTTTCATTGTCCTAATGAATCCATTCTGGATCTGAATAACTCAACCCTGATTTGCTTGTATGCTATCTTTGTCATCTTCTGAGTCTCTACATAAGCTTTAAGTCCTACATCTGGGTGTCTCCTCCAGTCCAGTGGTCTGCTTATCTATTCCTGCCCTAGTGTCCCCCTGTTACAGCCTAGTTTTATGCAGCCTTTTTACTCAGTAAATTAACCTACACCTCCCTATCTCCTTCAAAATTATTCTGGCAATTCTGGGACATTTATTTATCATATGAATTTTAAGCCTATCAACTTTCCAAAACACTTCCGTTAGGAATTAAATTATTGTTAATAAAATTTATGTGTTCTTGGAGAAGTCACATCTTTATAACACTGTGTCTTCTTAATCATGATCATGGTATATCACTTCATTTACTTTTGTATTTAATAAAGCTTTACACTATTCTTCATTAACATCTACATGTGTTTTACTATATTCATTCCTAAGCACCATAATACTTCTGTTGCTTTTGTAAATGGTATCTTTTTAAAGCTAATCTTATTCTAAGTGTTTATTGCTTATATATAGAAACCACTGAATTTTTATATTGATCCTATATCCTGAAACCTTATTGAACTCCAAGTAATAATTCTTTCAATTTGTAGGTTTTCTTGGATTTTCCATGTTTACAACTATATCATCAGAATGTAACAACTGTGTTTTCTTCTTTCCTGATCCTTAAAAATTGTATTTCTTTTTCCTAACCTGTTTCTTAGGGTTGGATTCCCAGTACAGAAATGAATAGAAAGAGAAGAGTGGACATTCCTTCTTGATTCAGACATTAAAGAAAGTGCTACTAAAAGTTCACCATTAAGTGCAATTCCTGCCCATTTTTGCAGATACTCTTGGCTATGTTAAGGAAACTCCTTTCTATTCCTTGTTTGCTAATAATATTTTTTCTATTTTGAATTGCTGCTGAAGGCTCTCAGATTTTTTTCTACATAAGGCTTCCGTGGTGGAAGCTTTAGCTGGTAAAGAATCCTCCTGCAATGCAGGAGACCTGGGTTCAATCCCTGGGTAGGGAAGATCCCTTGGAGGAGGGAATGGCTACCCACTCCAGTATTCTAGCCTGGAGAATTCCATTAATTGTATGGGGTCTCAAAGAGTCGGACACAACTGAGCGACTTTCACTTCACGTTATTTCACTGATAAAACTGTCTTTTCTCTGTTAGTTAATATGCAAATTATTTTAGAGAATTTATTTAGAGAAAACACTTCAATGTTAAATTACCCTCACATTCTTGGAGTGAATTCTACTTGGTCATGATGCATTTTTTGCAAACTTTGCTGCCTCAGTTTGCTAACATTTTATTTAAGAATTTTGCATTTATGAGAGTCATCTTCTGTGCTGCTTAAGATATAATTTTCTGAGGTATTTAGTAAATAAGTTAAAATCTTGTAGGATTATGGAAATTCTTCTTTCCCCTTGTAATTCTGTCATTTTTTGCTTTATATATTTGGAGGCCATATTATTAGGTATATAAACATTCAGATATTCAGTCTTCCTAACAAATTATACCTTTCATCCTCCTCTTAACACTCCCTCAATTAAGTGGTCTGTCAGCCATTCGACCATACGCATTGTTGAACATGATGGGCCTTGTGTGCCAAGCACAGTGCTAGGATTTAGGAAGCATTAGAAACGTCTCTCATAATCTCTGATTATGATCCTGGGGATCATAATCTAGTGGGGAGGCTGAGGTAAGTATTGTGTCCCCTAGTCTTACCAGACTGACTTTAAAAATATTAACTCTAGTAATTCCAGATGAGCCTTATTCAAAGAGTTCATCCTAATAATTAAATTAAAGGACTTTGCACCTTTTTTCAAGAAAATCCGTGCTGCCTGAAACTCTAAGGGTTACTGTGTCTGAGCCTCATTTCCATGCAGTTCTTCTCCCCAACACACCTGCCAACTCTGCCCCTCCGTCTCAACACCTGCATACACCCTCATTCAGACTCCATTCACTGTGAACGGAATACCTGTCATTGGAGGTTTCATGTAAATTGGGTTTTTTCCGAAATTCTTCCAAAACGTTTCCCTTTCCTTCAATCTGGCACTCCTAAATGAGGAGAGGGAAAGGATCACTTTGGAAAAGCTGTTATCTTACAGACCCTGCTGTTACTGGCAGAAGAACTGGGGTCAAAGAGCAACGTTCACTCAAGATTTAACTGATAAATCATTAGTAAACCTGTGTGCAAATAAAAAACCCCTATAATTATTAACATGACAACAGAATTTCCATGTTTCCTCATTTCTCAATTATCTTTTTCAAGAAGAAATTCCAATATTTTCCTAACTGATGAAATATATTCTGTATCTTAAAAGTAATTCACTATGTGGGAACTATAGACGGCAAGTCCCTTGACTGATATCCTGACACTCCTATTTACCAGTCATGGGAAAGTTCCTCATCTTCTCTGGTCTTAAATAAAATGAAGAAAATTACACCTGATCTGCTTAAAGAGAGAACGAAAAGAACCAGAACAAATGTCTCTTAACATCTTTTATAATTCAACAATAATTTCTATATAATATTCATTTTACCTCTGCACCTAGAAGATCTTAGAGTGTTATTTCAAATGCCTCCTACATCTGAAAACGTAGTCCTGTCCAACTCTTTGTGACCACAAGGACTGTAGCCCACCAGGCACCTCTGCCCATGTGCTTCCCCAGACAAGAATACTGGACTAGGATTGAATACCCAGGGATCCAACCCGGGTCTCCTGCTTTACAGGCAGAGTCTTTCCTGTCTGAGCCACTCCTACATCTGAAGGGAACCTAATGTTTCCTCCTCATCCTAGTTTTCAGATTCAGTGGATATCACTGTAGCTATAAAACTCAAAAGACCCAACATTTTGGAAAAGAGTTTTGTGTCATATTAATTTAGTTAAATGACAAGTTGATGTCATCTCACTGGAGTGCATTTAAAATATATATACATTTTGACCTAGAAATTTCTTTTCAGGAATTTGTCCAAAGTGGAAAAAAAAAAAAAACAGTTATTCTAGTGCACAAAGTTTTATGTCCTAGGATGCTGGAGAAAATACAGCTGTCCATCTATAGGGACTCACTAAGTCAAATATCTGGAGACTTCCAACATGTAAAGGGCTTGGAAGATGTCACTCTCATTTTTACAAGAAGAAACTGGAAACCAATGGCTTTTCTTGAACCCATCGGAGATGTGAGATTGCAGAGAGAAATGTCACTCTGAAATCTAGAAATACAGGCAAGTCTTCAAAGTCACAATCAAGACCTTCTTAATCTGGAGCCACAACTGGTAGAAACACATAACAGTAACATTGAAAAATTGCTAGAGGCTGAGTGTGGACTAGTGTGAGAATGAGAAATTCCCTGTTTGCCAGAGTTTTAGGAGGATCCTTAATTTTCTGGGCATCATCTATAGTACAGGAACACCACCAGATTATCATGGCGAAGGTCCCTTTGGCTGGGGAAAAAGTGAAAATGTTAGTTTCTCAGTCGTGTCTGACTCTTTGCAATCTCGTGGACTGTATCTCACCAGGCTCCTCTGCCCATGGGATTCTCCAGGCAGGAATACTGGAGTGGATTGCCATGACCTCCTCTAGGGGATATTCCTGACCCAGGGATTGAACCCAGGTCTCCCACACTGCAGGCATATTCTTTCTGTCTGAGCCACCTGGGAAGCCCTTGGCTGGGGAAGGAGAAGAGTAAGCGTCACGAGATATGCACAGAGACTTCACCTTAACACAGATCTGTTCTCCAGGGCAGACTTTGCCGGAACCCTGTATCAGTTGGCAAAGTGTTACAGCCACCTCTATGCTTCCTACCTCACCTAAGGGAGAAAATAAAGAACATAGTCAAAAGGAGTAAGGGCTTCAAGGAAACAGACTGGGAAAACTGAAGCCAGGGAAGAGGGTAGAGGGCAGATTTTGGTTTTTTTTTAGTTTATACTTACTGAAAAATCATAAATACTTGTGATGATCACCAAGTTCAGAGACATAGGTCCACTAAAAAACTGAGATCCAATCATAAGATTTTAGGGCTCCAGTTTCCTAGTGGCTCAGATGGTAAAGAATCTGCTTGCAATGCAGGAGACCAGGGTTTGATCCCTCGGTCAGGAAGATCCTCTGGAGAAGGGAATGGCTACCCATTCCAGTATCCTTTCCTTGAGAGTTCCATGGCCGGGGGATACTGGAGGGCTACAGCCCATGTGGTGGCAAAGAGTCAGACACGACTGAGCAAGAAATGTAATAACAGTGATAATAATAATAATAAGAAGAAGAAGAATAGCTAAAAGAGCTGCCCTGGCTCTATTTAAAGAAAATTTCTTAAGGAAGCCCTCAAATCACAGGGGACAAAACAAGGACACTAGAGGAATTTGAATCCTCTGGCACCTATAGCTACAGAAAACAAACACATCCCAGCTTCTACCAGATTAACATAAAAGCTCACAGTAAAAACTTATTTACCTCAGGTCCTGTGACCTAATACATCACATCCATCTTTCATTTAAAAGTTTCCAGGGATGCTAAAATGATAGAGGAAAAAATAATCTGAAGAGACAAATTGAACATCAGAATCAGACTCAACTCTGATGCAAATATTGGAGTTATCAGACAATTTAAAAATAATTATGATTAATATGTTCAATGTCCTAATGGGAAAGGCAGACATTATGTAATATCAGATGGGTAAAGGAAGCAGAGAGATAGAAACTGCCAGAAAGAATTGAAAGGCAATGCTAGAAATCAAAAATGCATAACAACAACAACAAACAAAAATTAAAAATGTCTTTGATTGGCTCATCAGTAGACTGAACACAGCAGAGGAAATGATCAGTGAACTCTGAAGATGGATAAGGGAAATTTCCCAGATTAAAATAGAGTGGGGGAGAAAATAACAGAACCTCCAAGAACTTTGGGACAATTTCAAAAGATGTAATATGTGGATAATTAAAACATCAGAAGAAGAGAGAACAGGGAAGAAATACTGAAGTAACAACAGCCAAGAATTTTCCAAAATTAAACAAAACATATCACAGAATACTTCGAAAGAATTAGGAATGATGACTCAGATCTTTCTTTTTAACAAAAAGCTATACTGTTGTCTATAAGAAGTTTATGAAAAAAATTGTGTATACACAGGTACACACATGAGAACAAATTTTTTCTGTTTTCACAGAGAGCATATATTGTATTGTGGTAATCAAAATAAATGTTTTTCCTTTCAAATAATGAAGGTACAGGTGCTCACTGTGAAATTATTCCATGTGCCATGTTCTGCTTCCCCACCCTAGGCAGCCCCAGATGGGTACCTCTCACCTTAATAATCTTTAAACTTAAAGTCCAGGAAAAAATCTCAGATCAAAGGAGCTTACAGTCTGCAGTGTTCACAGAAGCAAAATAGATTACTGCCCGGTGAAGTTGAGGTCACGTGCCAGACTTTAGGAACTCAATGTTTTCTCACCTCAGCCCAAAAGTGTGACAGCTTAGGCAGCCCAGGAGAGGCGGCGTTGCCACTGGTCTTGCTGACATGGGTCAGTCCCATGGTAGTTGACAAGCCAGACTGGATAATCATCATCTTCTACAAGCCCCCAAAGCAGAATGGGCAATTTACATTGAATTTAAAACACTTTCTGTGCTTACCTGGTGCCCTCACCTCTCCAGGGCATTTGGGATAAAAAGGTTGTCTCCCAGATGTTTGTGGAGAATGTGGTCAAACCAGTTGGTCCTCTGTGAAAGGCAACGTGAGATGTCTACCCTATATGGCATTTCCCCAACCCCACCCTTCTTGAAGGAGGAGGTGGAGAGGATGTGACCACTGGTTGAGCCAAGAGCTGGATCCAGGCACTCAGAGGCTCCTCGCCCCCTCCTCTGTCCTTGGCATGTGCGTTCTGCCCATCATTCACACAGTGGGAACTGGTCCAAGGATGCAGGCTTGAGAGAGTAACGTGTACATTACTGGACAGTGTCCCTGACTGACCTCACTTAAGGCCTCTATATAAAATTTTAAGGGGCTTCCCTGGTGACTCTGCTAAAGAATCCACCTGCCAATGCAGGAGACACGGGTTCAATCCCCATTTGGGGAAGATGCCACATGCACGGAGCAACTAAACCTGTGCACCATGGCTATTGAGCCTATGCTCTAGAGCCTGAGAACCACAACTACTGAGCTCACTTGTTACAGCTACTGAAGCCTGAGCACCCTAGAGCCTGTGCTCCGCAACTAGAGAAGCCACTGCAATGAGAAGCCTGTGCTCCACAACTAGAGAGTAGCCCCTGCTTGCCGCAACTAGAGGAAAGTCCATGCAGCAACAAAGACCCAGCACAGCCAAACAGAAATTAAATAAATAAAATTATTTTTAAAAATCATTTTGCGATTCCAGTGGGTGGGGTGCAAAGATCTCCTCTCCAAAGACAAGCCTCATAAGTAAGTTCCCTTGCTAATTAAATCTGCCACCTACTGCTGTGGAGTGGCCTGCCTCTTTCTTCTGTCTCTTCTTGCCTTCCATCAACAGGAGTCACTTTCCAAACCAACACCCCTTACCCTCCCAGCTCCAGTGGCCTCTGTCACTCTGCCCACTTTAACCACTGTCCTACAGAGGCACATGGGCACCCACTCCAGAGCTGCTGGATGAGGTCTATTCACAGCAACCTGGATGGATTTGAAAAACATGGCTCTGAGTAGCAGAAAAAAAAGTACACATATTTACATAAATTAAAAACGCATTCACCCCAAACAATACACATTTTACAAGAATTTGTTATTGTTTGGTCACTTAATCGTGTCCGACTCTGTGACCACATAGACTATAGCTCACCAGGCTCTTCTGTCCATAGGATTCTCCAGACAAGAATTCTAGAATGGGTTGCTGTTTCCTTCTCCAGGGCATCTTCCCGACCCAGGGATCAACTAGGGTCTCCTACATTGCAGGTGGATTATTTACTGCTGAGTCACTGGGAAGCCCTTTATGAGAGTACAAATCAAGAAAAAGGTATACATTAAACCCACAGAATAGTTACTTGTAGAGGATAAGGGTGCAGGAGAGACAGGAGTGACAAATGGGAATTTAAGAAATTAAAGCATAGTAAAAATAAAGCCCCCAACTCCTCAGCTCTCAACTTCTTGCGCTATTCTGATACCTAAGGCAGCAGTCCAGGGCCTTCCCTAGCTATTCACTACCCCTCTCCTTTCCCATGAGCCAGTCTCTTCCCCATTAGTCCCTCCCGTCTTCCTTAAGACCCCCAACACTAACAGCATGTCTTTACCTGTTCACTTCACGCGTATCTTCCTTCTCTCTCCTTTTCACTGTTTTCCTTTCTTAGTCTCTGACCCTTGCAACTATATCCTGACCCTTCTCCCACACCCATCATCACCCTGCGGCAGAGGAACGTTCATCCAATGAGACCCTCATGGGACACAAAACCAACAAAATAGTCCAGGAGAACCAGAGGGGTAGGATGCTGTGGGAGGTGGGAGGGAGGTTCCAGATGGAGGGGACATATGTGTACCTATGGCTGATTCATGTTGATGTATGGCAGAAACCAATGCAATATTGTAAAGAGATTATCCTTCAATTAAAAAATATCCAGAAGACTTTTGCTTTGCCCACCCGCCTTCTCTTTCCTCTCTTCCTCCCTCTCTCCTTTCCTCTCCCTCTTTCCTTTGCCCTTTCTCTCCCCTTAAGGCACTGTTCCTCGCCACGGAAGCTCTGCGGCCCCCCGGAAGTGAAGGCAGAAACCCCTCCATGACTCCCCTCTGGAGCTCCTCCCCTTCCTTCCAGATCTCAAAGTCCAGCTGGTCAGTGCACCGTGGAGTCCTTGCTCCGACCTGCTTCTGTGGGGACTTGCTTCCTGACCGGGAGAGATGACTGGAGCCTGGAGACATTTGCTGAGAGCTTTGCACCTGAAAACCTTATCTCGCTGGACCCCCAAGACGTGCTCTTCCCTGAATGGTGAGTGGAAACCAGGGGGATGTGGGTCAGTGGAAGAGGTCAGTGAGAGGGGAAGGGCTGAGTTCTGGAGCTTGTTGCCTGGAATCCTGGAATTCCAGACCGATCATCTAAGACCTGTGGGCTAGACCTCACCTTGTCAGACCCAGTGTCCCCTTCTCATGTCCAATATTTTGTAATGCAACCTTTCATCCCAAAATGAAATTCATGGGTAATAAAATCAGACTAGACACAATTTCAAACTAAAAATATCTGCAGAAACATAAAGAAGAAATAAAAGAAAGCAATTCAAATAATGAAGTGTTAACTCTAGTATACAGATGCTTGAAGATAGCTACTTTAAAGGACATAAAGCATCCTCACAAATTTCTGCTAAGCCCCTAGGAGGTGGTTACCACCCCCCCACCTCAATTACTAACAAGGAAATTGAACCTCAGAGAAGTGCAGTCATTTACCCAAAGCCACGTAAGCCAGGACTAGACTCTGAGTCTCTTCTTCCAAGCAGACTCTCCTTTTTCTCCAGCAGGAACAGACCTGGGGTGGCCAGGTCTGGTGGCAGCTTCATGTTTATATATATATATATATATATATATATATATATATATATATATTTCCTATGTGTTCCTGATTTTCACATATATCTTGTTTCATAGGAGCCCACTACCTTCTCACTAATCTCCCTGATGAAACATGAGCATAAGCAGGCATCATATATCTCTTTGATGAGACATAGCAAGACCCCATGCCCCACAGGCCCTGAACAAAGGGGACTCTTTTCCGTTGCCCCATGATGATCAATTTTATCTTCATTTTCTGCACATCTTTCCTTTTCCTCTCTCCTGCCTTCCTCTTCCATTTGCTTTCTTCCCCCTTAACAACTGTGATTCTTTGAAATTTAATATATATCTGGTGCTCTCATCTTCAACCAAACTTCTTAGGGAGTACTATTATCCCATTTCACAGATGAGACAGAAGGATAAAGGATCATTTAAAATTTTGATCAAAGGCAGAAATGTAGACATGACAACTTGAGATTCAAAGCCAGGCCTGTCTGACTCCAAAGTCAGAGTGATTCCACCAAGCCCTTTCTAAACCACTCTTCTTCCAGTCCTGTTTGGATTTCTCTTTTCCCCCCAGTCATGGGTCTTTTGCCAGAACATTATTTAACTCCAACATTTTCTGAGAAGGAGTTAGAATTATGCCCAGAGTCTCATGCTCGGTAAAGAGGACGCTATCCTAAAAGTGCTGGTTGTTGACAAAGCAAGAGAACATACTGTCTCTGCTGGCCCTTCCCCTTTCCTACCCCAGCCCTGAGGGTTGTGGAGCTGGGCTGGGGGTGGGACCAGGTGAGGCTCGGTGCCTAGAGATCTTGATCAACTCACCAAGGAGTCTTCCCCCAAGGGCACTGAGGGGGAGAAGTCATCTTACAAAAACCCACGACACATAGACAAGGGTGTCCTACTCTACCTGGTTTTTTCAAAAAACTTTGGTGCTTGACTTCCACTTTCTTACCTACTAGTCTTAAATACCTGCCTGCTTGTTTGTTCATCCAAGCACACACTCATTGAACACACCCTTCTTATGGACCTGCTGGGTTCTACAAATAGACATTTAGTCAATAAGTAATTGAGCACTTACCATGCCCCTGTGCTTAAACCAAGCCACAGTGAGCAAAACAAAACCTTAGCCCTTATGTGTCTCAATGGGGGAGACTGAGGATAAATAGAAAAATGCATAAATATATTTTTAAAATATCCAGTAGAGATATGGGCTATAAGTTATGGTGAGGGGATAGAAAAATAAAATGGGGGGGAGGGGGAGACAGGGTCCATGTTAGATAGGAAGATCGCCTGGTGTAAGTATTGCCAGATATGCAAAAAAATAAAAGTGTGTCACAATCCTTATGTAACACCTACATGTATATTGTGTGATATATGTGTGCACACAATATTCAGCCTTGCCTCTGTTTGATGGGCACTATCACATTAGGCTAACTATATCCACAAAGTTACAGAAGCAATTTGTTTTTTGGATGAAAGAGTATAGAAAATATCTTAGCTTGCCTTCTTTTTTCACTAATTAGCTAAATTGGCACTCGTGGTAAAGAATTCACCTGCCAGTGCAGGAGATGCAGGAGACTCAGGTTCGATCCCTGGATCGGGAAGATCCCCAGGAGGAGGAGATGGCAACCCACTCCAGCATTCTTGCCTGGAGAATCCCATGAACAGAGAAGCCTGGTGAGCTACAATCCATGGGGTCACAAAGAGTCCAACATAACTGAGCACACACACACACACAAAAAAGATTATTGAATGTATAACATGTTCAGGCAGGTGGGTATACACTCAAACATACCATTTTGCTACCATCTGCCTTCTCTACCACAAGGAGGTGTGCATAGGAGAGCAAATTAATTGCAAATAACACCCATTTCCAGCTGAGAAACTTCCCAAGCCTCCTGCAAAGTCTTTCCTAAGAAAAACATTCAAATTAGCCTAAAAGTAGGTGTTCCACCTGCACCACCAGACCATCCTCTCTACCATCTGTGGACTGATCCAAGCCCAACAGAAGGCAAGGAGGGGCTCAGACTAGGCTTGCCCCCAAACGTGCCAAAAGGAAGGACAAGAGTCACCAGCCTCAGAATCAGGCAGAGCTCTTGCTAGTGAACAAAGTCAACTGGCCCTGGTTCACTTTAAGCAAAAGAACATTTATTGGAAGGATATGGAGGGAAGGTGGGAGGTGTTTGTAAGAATCAACAGGATGGTGAAGGGTGGCTCAAAGCTGCAAACACCTCACTTTTAATCACGTCCTCAGCGCTAAGGTGAGTGATAATATCTTCCTTTCTGAATCCATTGGCTATGCCAAGTATCAAATGAGACCCCCAAAGTGACAAGTTTGTTTTGTTTTGTTTTGGTTTTGAACTTTTAATTAAATATATTTATTTTGGTTTATGTTTTTTTTATTGGAGTATAGTTGCTTTACAATATCGTGTTAGTTTCTGCTGTATAGCAAAGTGGATCAATGATACATGTACATATATCCCCTCTTTTTTGGATTTCATTCACAGTTAGGTCACCACAGAGCACTGAGGAGAATTCCCTGCACTATACCGTAGGTTCTCATTAGTTTTCTGCTTTATACATAAGAGTGTATATATGTCAGTCCCAGTCTCCCAATCCGTTCCCCCTCTCGACAACTTTTTTAAAGTGTCTTAATATGCTATGCAGAAATAAGGCATCGTTAGCACTTTAAAATAAATTTCTTTAATGTTCTACCAAGTATGAGCATTGTATATTTTCAAATGTTTTATAGCCTTTTTTTTCATTTGAAAGAGTCACAAGCTCTTGATAAATTTCCACTCTGTGTTGAAAGCTGGTTATGAATATTAGAAAACTTTTTATCATTACAAAGAGAATTTCCCCTAGAATTTTCACCTGGAAATCCCCATGTGCACACACACAATTTCCAGGAGTCTCAGAGAAACTTTGTTAAACTTCAAATCTATGGCATCCTCAAAACACAGGTTATTTTGAATAGAGAATGCAGGCAATTAACAATGTATTTAGGTTTTTTCTAGTAAATAATGAAAACTGAAGCATTTTGCTTCTTTTTGTCCATCGATTATTGTATTTTCTATTTTTGTTGAGTTTGGGTTGTTTAGTGAGAGAGATTTTCAGCTGTTTTAAGATGTTATCTACATTTCTTTCTTTTTCATTAAAGTACAATCAGATTAGTTTCATGTATACAAATAGTGATTCAATATTTTTATAAACTATATTCTATTTAAATAATTATAAAATATCAGCTATATGCCCTGTGCTATACAATATATTCTTATGCATTACTTATTTTATACATAGTAGTTATACCTTTTAATCTCTTACCCATGTCTTGCCCCTCCCCCCATCCTTCTCACCACTGGTAACCACTGGTTTGTTCTCTATATCTGTGAGTTGGTTTCTTTCTTGTTATTAATATGGTTATTCACTTGTTTTATTTTTTGGATTCCACATATAAATATGTTATCTAGACTTATTTTACTTGTTGACATTATTTTTCCTACTTGATAACTAATCTTTCTTCCTTCCCTCTTCCTTTCTGAGAGCAGAATTTTATGAATTTTATTTTGAGCCCTCATTTCACCATCATATTCCTATGAATTTGGTGAATAAACAAATTGAATGTACCTACCTTGACCACTTAAAATTCAAGTTTTTCTTTATCAAATTTTTCCAACTCTCCTTATTTCCTCTCCAGACCACTTTCATAATTTCCTGTAACTTTGGAGTCAAGAGACCTTTCAGTCTCCTCAATGGGTAACTTCAATTTTACAAATAGGAAAATGAGACTGCAGGGAAGAGAATTTGAATTCTTAGAAACACTAAGAATTTTTTTCCCCATCTCAGAAGAGTAACTCATGTAGAGAGACACAATGAAAAGCTTTTCAAAGGGTGAAATTCTCAGAAAAGTTAGTTTTATTTTTGGGCCATTTCTATGTATGGATAGCCAAAGCCATTTGCTTTTAAAGTAAGAGCAAATTAATGACATTCATGATTATTTAGAGCAGAAAAGTGAGTAAACTCTCATGAAAGAAAAAAAACATATTCAGAGTCATTACTTTCCAGCTCATTTAAAAGCACAATTGTTCATTGTGTTCCTCAGGATGGTGACTCCATAGCCACACAAAACTCCAACATTACATCCATGGATTTAAACTTTCATGCTGAACAAGAGAAATCATTTGCAAGCTCTGTAAAATTATCTCTATACTGACCTTGAACCTCAAAATTAGCAGCATTCTTTTCCAAGAGTACTTATAAAGTTTCTAGACATCTCTTTCAGCTCCAGTGTTCTCTGATTCTATTATTCCATCCCCTGCTATAGAGAGGGATCAAAATCTGTGATGGAAGAGGAGGGTGGAGGTGGCCAGTGAATGAGCAAAATGGTACCAGGCTGGGAGTCAGAAACTCAAAGTTTTGTTCTTCTTCTGTAGCTAACTGGTGTGGTGATCCTAAATTAATTCACCGCTTTAAGTTGGCTTCTTGACCAACTTGACCAACTTGACCAACTTGACCAAAATGAGCATCTTGACCAAAAGCAAAAAACAAACTAAAAAAAAAACCTAAGCTTCCTTCTAGCTCCAAATATTTAATGATTCCTCTGGCTCCAGTTTATCTTGTGTTTGTCCTGGTCTTGTGTTTTCATGGACTTTGAGTTGTGTTTTACAAGAAGGTTTTGTCTTCTAGGTCTCCTTACATGTACATATTATTATAGTCCATGGCCCCTTTTTCGTCCTCCCCAACAACAATAGTCAACAGTCATTCATTCCTTGTTTATTGAGAGCCAACACAGCACCAGAAACTGGGATTGGCACTGGGATTCAGGGACCAGGCAGCCCAAAGCTTAGAAAGCACCTCCATTAACAAAAAGGATGTACTCCATCCAGCAAACCCCGGCCCTGAGGGAAGTTTGAACTGAACAGAGAATTGCCGTCCACAGTATGGCGGCAGAGGGAGGCGCCTCCCAAGTTTGTGAGGGACCAAGGCAGGAGAAACTATAACTCTCCCCAGTAAATTCCGTGCCTTCCCTCAGATTCAAGAGGAACTCTTTTTTTCTCCAGAAAATTCATTAGTTTTTATTTTTAGTTTTATTGAAGTATAGTTGATTTACAGTCTTGTGTTCATTTCTGCTCTACAGCAAGTGATTCAGTTATACATACATACATATGCATTCTTATTCATATTCTTTCCCATTATGGTTTATCATAGGATATTAAATACAGTTCCCTGTGCTATACAGTAGGACTTGTTGTTTAAGAAAATTCATTATCGGGAATTCCCTGGCTAGGCAGTGGTTGGAACTCTGCCTTTTCACTGCTAAGGGCCTGGGGTCAATTCCTGGTCAGGGAACTAAGAGATCCTGCAAACCTCAATGCATGGCCAAAAAAAGAAAAAGTTAATTATTAAGATACCTCAGTTTGTGGCCTGTTCAGGTGTCTGGACACTGGCCTGGTGACATCGGAGGCCAGAAAACTCCATCCTCTGATCATGCTCAGCACCTCCACTTTGGGGTTTTTTTGTTTTGTTTTGCTATTTATTTATTTTATTGGAATATAATTGCTTTACAGTGTTGTATTCATTTCTGCTGGACAATGAAGTAAATCAATTACATGTAGGCATTTGTAACTGAGATGCGCCCAAGCAGAACGCCCATCACCTCACCTCTTTCCCTACCTCCAGTGACCTTCCCCCACATCTAAGACCACCCTGCTTGTACCATAAGTACCCAAACCCCTTCACCTTTGGGGAGGCAGTTCTGAGACTCGTCCTCGTTTCTCTTTGCCTGGCTGCCTTGTAATAAACTCTTTCTGAGCTGTTTAAATAAATTAAAAAAAAAAAAAAAGATACCTCAGTTTTAAACCCAAACCAAAATTTAAATGACTTTCTCAAAACTAAGAAATAAAATGGCCCTCAGGACTTTGACTTGGGTGACAGGTCACTTTTACGAACAGGCCTGTGTGATGCTTAGTTGAGGACACTAACCACTCCGCTTTCAGCTGGTGCTTTCTGGACATCTGTGACCAGGCGCGGTCTTCACACAAAGCCCAGCATGCCGCCATGTGACTTCACACCCGAAAGATACCAGGTAAGCACCGAGGTTTTAGGAGAACTCCAGTGAGCAGGTTCTTCTCGGGAGGGCTAAGGTAACTGTTTCCTCAAGAAAGACCCACAGACGGCCCTGCCTGCCACTGAGCCATCTCAGATATCGCAGCCTTCAAGTCAGTGGGAGCCTCCGAACTCTCTTACTCCCTCAGTGGTATTGTATGAAGTGTGTGTGTGAGAGAGAGAGAGAGGCAGAGATGGGAGACAAAGCAGAGGGAGACACAGAGTATAAGGAAGAGACTGCCCGTGACCACATAGGTATCACAGGGATACAGGTATACGTGTACACACATGAAGAAATACATAGAACACACATGTGATGGCACACATTTCATTCCATCTCATCTGTCCGTGCCTGATCTGACCTTCCTGAGTCCGCCACCAGAAAGTGTCAAGTTCTCATTTTGCAGTCACGCAATAAATATTGGACTCGTTCTCTCTCCTTTCCTCTCTTTCTCACTCACTCTCTCTCTCTCTCTCTCCAACCCCCCCTTCATTCTACGTGACATTCATAAGTTAGAAACAGTAGAATCGATAAAGTCAGGAGGGACCCACGGAGAAGAGAACGATTGGACGGAAGCTTTATAATTAAAGCCCTGAACACTACAAGCACTCCATTTTTTTATTCTCAAAAAAAAAAAAATTAGAGGAGAAAAACATGATACTTCAGACTTTTCTTTCAGTCTCTTTTTTCACAACTAAAATCAACTAAAAGCCAAGGCTTTCTATGGAGAGGTAGAAAATTCCAGCCTCCTTCTTCATGTTTCATGTAGAAAAGGATCAAAGGGCCACATGAATAATTTCCTGCACTTGAGAGGAAGGCTCTGGGTGTGTCTTGCAAGGAGGTCCCTGGGCAAATAACCGCCCTGGTGAGCGAGGTCGGTGGGGAGTCCAGGTGCTGTGTGGACCTGCTATTGATTTGTAAGCAATGTGGGAATAAGGAAGATGCTAAGCGCTTAACTCTTGTCTCCTTACAGTCCCTGGCCTATAGCCGAGTCCTGGAGATCCATAAGCAACATCTCTCTCCTGTGCTCACAGCCTATTTCCCGGAGCCCCTGTTGCTCCACCAGGGACACATGGAGTGGCTCTTTGATCATGAGGGAAACAGATACCTGGATTTCTTTTCTGGGATTGTCACTGTCAGTGTTGGTCACTGCCACCCGTGAGTATCCTTAAAATTTCTGGATTTTTCACTCCGAGAGAATATATGGGAAACAGCTGACGATCATGTTAGTGACTCAGAACATTGATGAAAAGCTCTCTCTCTTTAGGCATGGCAGTTTGTGGCTAACGTGCTCCTTCCTATTTTCTGGCTAACAAAACAACAACAAAAATATCTTCACAGCATGCTTTGCCTTTTCTTAACAATGCAAGATTTTGTCTTCCTCATGGTACATGCAGTGGGATGTGTACCATGTGATTGGGGTATGGCTGTGTGTGTGTTTCTCCTCAATAGTAGCTACAGCTTTTCAAAGAGAGGGCATGCACTGAGGAAAGGGCAGTGAAAGTGAAAGTGTTAGTCACTCAGTCGTGTCCGACTCTGTACAACCGCTTGGACTATAGCCCACTAGGCTTCTCTGTCCATCAAATTCTCCAAGGCAAGAACACTGGAGTGGGTAGCCATTCCCTTCTCCAAGAGATCTTCCCAACCCAGGGATTGAACCTGGGTCTCCTGCATCACAGGCAAATTCTTTACCACTGAACCACCAGGGAAGCCCAGAGAAGGAGGGCAGAAGAGGAGAAGGCAGAGAAGAAGGGAATTCCCGGTATTCTCAGTGTACACAGGGCACGTGTGGGGGGGATAAGAGATGAGGAGAGATGAGAAATCCTTCTAATCCAACTCTTCTTTATCAACTTTATGCAATGGAGGAGGAAAGAAAGGATGATAAGAAGACGATGTAACCAGAGCTGAAAATTTACACCAGAAATGGATGACTGCGTTAATCTTGAGATTTTCTGTGATTTTGATCATCAGCCTACACGCGGATGCCCTGGGCAGGTCCCTCTGTGGTACTTATTGTTTGAGTGCAGCCATCTCATTTTAAGATTTATTCTGGCTTGCCTTTAATAATCTGATCAATAAAACTCATAGTACATGGGGCAAAAATAAAGCAGCAAGTCTAAACAAGGTGTGGGCCTTTCTGTGCAAGAGAGGGTGAAAGGTCTTTTCCATGAGCACCTGTCAGGCCATGAGGAGGGAGTTATACTCCCAGGTCCAGCCCTCACCAGGTCCAGGACCTCAGCTGTCCACATCTTCAGGAGGAACTAGTCCCAAACGAAGGACTTCCCAGGTGGCGCTAGTGGTAAAGAACCCGTCTGCCAATGCAGGAGATGAAACAGATGCAGGTTCGATCCCTGGGTCAGAAAGATCCCCTGAAGTAGGAAATGACAACCCACTCCAGTCTTCTTGCCTGCAGAATCCCATGGATGGAGGAGCCTGGTGGGCTGTGGTCCATGGAGTCGCAAAGAGTCAGACATGACTGAAGCAACATGGTACATACACACAGTCTCATACCACGTTCTGAGGAGTGTGAAAAATAAATTTCAGATGCAGTTTAAAACATAAACATGCATGAAAGAAATAAAGAAAAAATGAAGTAGAGAACATTTTTAAACAGTCACATTGACTCCTCCCAATTACATGCAACATGGTGTCTGTGAATGAACCCCTCCCACTGGCTCCCATGACCTTGATGCATCTCCTGGTTGCCCCCTGCCCATTCCCCTCGTCCCTCTGACCTCCTGACTCTGGGTGTTTCAGGCTCTTTCCTGAGCCCTCCCCTCTTCTCTCTATACTCCCTTCTTCTCTTGTTATTTCCCCCACAGAATTGGTCTCACCCCATCTCCCCACCTCTTCCCACTTAGTTGCTACATTTCAGCAGCCTCACCCAACTGTTCAGCCTCAGCTCCTCACCAAGCTATGATAACATGTCTAAGACACCCAACGTGGGCAGTAAGATGCCCTCAGCCTCCAGGATACCCCCTGCCCATGATACTCCACCATCAGCTGAAAATCGACATTACCAAGACCAAATCCACTGTGCTTCCCACAAAACTGTTTCTAGTCACATATTCATTTATTCAAGGAGCACATATGAGCCACCTCCTCTGGGTAAGTCCTTGCTAGGAGCTGGGTAGTTAAGACTGGTTGTGTTTCTCAACCAACCCTGGTGTTTCCCCCAGTATCACAGGCAAGAATACCAAAATCATCTTGGACTCTTTTCTGCCTTTCACTCTATATAACCAACCTAATACCAAGATCTAGTTTCCCTCCACTGAAATGCCTTTCCGTACTGGCCCCTCTCAGGAATTCCCAGTGTCCTGGTTCTGCTCCCCCCACACGTGGAAGGCTACCATGCCTTCCACGTAACTGGTCTTACCAATTCCAGTCTTCCCTCCTACCTTCATGTGGCTCTCAGATTTATTCTGCTAAATAATGCTTTTGTCAAGTGTCTCTTCCACTTAAGAGTTTATTAACAATCCACTGTTTTCTAAAGTGAGTTCTGTGGGACACTGATCACAGGAGAGGTTCATTGTTAAACGGTTCTATTAGAAAGTAAGGTTGGGAAACACTTTAAACTCCATCTCCCTCCTGGGGAGACACAGGGCACATTAGCCTATTAAAGGTACTGATAAGTCCTGCAGTAAAGAATTTGATCTGGTATTCCTCAAAATTGTTTAACCACTGAACTGATTTTTTTTTTTTTTGGTGTATCAATTATTAATAACAGACTTCAGCAGTTTCTCTTCTTTGGATCAAGTTCAAACACCTTGGCCTATCTTTTCAAGGCATTCCAAGTCAGGGCTCACATATTTATATACCTTTAGTTCCTACTATCCCTCAACATGAGACTGGATCCTTCACAAAATGTGATAACAGAATGTTCATCAACACCAACCACTACTAAGACCCAAATCTTGGAATCTTCTTTAAAGGAAAAGTTATTGATCTTATAAACATGTGTTTGATTGAGCTATAATTCTTTAGAATAAAATGGAAAGACACCCAGACTTACATGTAGTCTTCTCTATTTTCCAAACTCTTTAAAGCGTAGTTAATAAGAAAATCTAGTTAGAAGAGATTATAACTTCAAAATTCCTTCTTCTCTAGGAATTTATCTTTTAAAATCCCCAGCAGTCAATCATTTAGTCTGCTTTTGAACACTTCTCTTGGTCAGGAATTCATTACCTTTTGAGGCAATACATTCCGTTACCAGATACCTCTGGCAGCTAAAGAAGCTCTTTCTTGTGTTTGGATGAAATCTGCCTCTTGAAACTCTTTGATAAATACCCATAGGTTTGAATTCAATGGTCAGTGTTGTGTGGGGAGGGACACGCCAGCGGCAGTGTGGATAACTCTGCTCTTCCATTTATCCAGGAAAGTAAACGCGGCGGCGCAAAGGCAGCTGGGCCGCCTGTGGCATACAAGTTCCGTCTTCTTCCACCCTCTGATCCACGAATACGCAGAGAAGCTTTCAGCACTTCTTCCTGAGCCTCTGAAGGTCTGATGCTCATAACTCAAAGGGACAGGATCTGCTGATCCCAGGGAAGCCGGACAGGGATATGAGAGTGTGGGCGGGGAACCTGGTCTGTGCACTGAACATTTAAAGTGAGTGAACATTAACTGAACATTAAAGTGAGTGCACTAGTAGCCATGCCTGAGCACTCAAGGAGAAGAAAGAAATCGATGAATTGCTGCTAAAACCAGTTGACAGTCACTTCATCAGCTCCAAGTGGCTGCCTCTCCTTGATCATTCTCCTTACCATATCTTTGCAGACATCACTTAAGGGGTGCCCCAGCCTTCCTGACACTGTCCTCTGTGTTACTTAGGAAGTTTTCATCTCTTGGCTCCACAGTCCCTCTGCCAAGTCATTGGCATTTCTTCTATAACAAAGAGTGAAGCCATTTTTTTTAGAAAATTAATATACCATTAAATTCATTTGGTCTGAGATGCACTTTGATATTTTTGCTAAATGGGATATTTTTCTGCGTCTGAAGATTGAATTTTTTTAACTGGATTGAGAAGTTAAAATATTGGCCAAAATTTGCATTTCGGGATTCAGTGAGTTAATATCTACATAAAACAGTGCACCGTACCTGGTGCCAGCTATGATTATTATTTTACCATATTATCTAAATACCCTATTTCCTATACGATCTACAAGAGATGAAGAAATCTGAAATAGCTGTAACCTAAGTTCAGGGAAGGACTCCAAACTCTTGGTTACCTCAGTCAGGAACCCCAACATTGGATCCAGCAAATTTGGATGGTGTTGTGTGCTTGTGCGTGCTCAGTTGTGTCCAACTTTTTGCGACCTCATGGACTGTAGCCCACCAGGCTCCTCTGTCCAAGGAATTTTCCAGGCAAGAATATTGGAATGGGTTGCCATTTCCTACTCCAGGGGATCTTCCCAACCCAGGGATCGAACTGTGTCTCTTCCATCTTCTGCACTGGCAGGCAGATTCTTTACCAACTGCACCACCTGAAAAGCCCCTTAGATGGTGCTGCTGCTGCCAAGTCGCTTTAGTCGTGTCTGATTCTGTGCGACCCCATAGACGGCAGCCCACCAGGCTCCGCCGTCACGGGGATTCTCCAGGCAAAAACACTGGCTTCTCCATGGGTGGTGCTATCTAGCCTTTAAGTTCATTTGATGGGTCCTACTCTAAAACCTAAAATCGGGTTAGGAAGGATCCAGTGCCCTTCAGGGCTCCCCTTTCCTTCAGTCGGGATGAGCTGCATGTTTTGTTTGTTTGCTCACTTTTTTTTTTAACATTCACAAACACTGAACAGACAGGCTGGGATATCCTCTGGCCCCTCTGGGGGCCTCTGGGCCAAGCCTTCAGAGTCAAGCAGGATGATTCAGTTTCAAGAGCCAAGAGATCAAGTTCTCAGATTCCCTTGGCTGCTAACCACTGTACATCTCAGCAAGCCTCTCCATTTTAGCACTTCGAAGAGCATCAAGTAATTCTAATGGAAGCCTGAAATGTTTCACAATTTGGACAATCCCTTAGCCATTGTTGTATCTCTAATGCTCAGCAGCTGCTCAATGAACAGCTTTAGAATCAATAATTAAATGATGGGATTCCATGGGGTCACAAAGAGTTGGACATGACTGAGTGACTGAACTGACTGGTATGAAGGGAACTCTTCATAATAATCAGAGGCTGGGATACACTCTTTCACAATTTCAAATGAATTGAATAATCTGTGTCTCATGACCACATGTATTTTTTTCCTCCAGGTCATTTTCTTAGTGAACAGTGGTTCAGAAGCCAATGACCTAGCCATGCTGATGGCCAGAGCACACTCAAACAGCACAGACATCATTTCTTTCAGGTAATCACATCTTGGAATATTCATTTTAACACTAACTCACCCCAATATTAAATGTTAATCTCTAAAATATAGCCTAGAGCAGGAGAGAGACTTACACAGGGGTGTTTTTCTAATTTCAGGTTTTAGGGTAAGATCCATAAAATGAATTTTATGACTGGATAGCACCATAAAAATTGACCTGATCCAAGTAGGGGTCCCTGACTGAGGTAACTAATAAAGAGTTTGGAGGCCTAGTTATGTCATAGATTCTGTATGGAATTAAAAAGAAGGCTATAAGACAGCTTTTTAACTTTGAAGATATGATATAGAAACTAACACAACATTGTTAATCAACTATGTGCTGTGTGCTAAGTCACTTCTGTTGTGTCTGACTTTTTGCAATCCAATGGACTGTAGCCCACCAGGCTCCTCTGTCCATGGGATTTCCCAGGCAAGAATACTGGAGTGGGCTGCCATGCCTTCCTCCAGGGGATCTTCCTGACCCAGGGATCAGACACACGTCTCTTATGTCTCTTGCATTGGCAGGTGTGTTCTTTACTACTATCACCACCCCATATGCTCCAATACAAAACACAAATTTAAAAAAAAACTAGATTAAAAGTAAAAAGACATGGTGTTGACTGCACCCTATGCCAGATAGTGAAAGACTGGTCTGCACCCCCAGAAGCTTTGCCATGTGACACTGGACTCACTTTCATCCCTGCTTATGATAAGAAGCTGTATACTTATTTCACAGTGCCAGTTGTACCATTTTTCACCTTTTTTTCTAAATTCAGAGTTCAGTTCAATTCAGTTGCTCAGTCATGTCTGACTCTTTGCAACCCCATAGACTGCAGCCTGCCAGGCTTTTCCTGCCTTCAATCTTTCCCAGCATCCAGGTCTTTTCCAATGAGTCAGATCTTCCCATCAGGTGGCCAAAGTATTGGAGTTTCAGCTTCAACGTCAGTCCTTCCAATGAATATCCAGGACTGATCTCCTTTAGGATGGACTGGTTGGATCTCCTTGCAGTCCGAGGGACTCTCAAGAGTCTTCTCCAGCACCACAGTTGAAAAGCATCAATTCTTCAGTACCCTAGCTAACCCTGTATCTTTCTGCTCCTTTGGATGACTTTTTAGAATCAAAAATTTAATATGTTAATTATAATTATTTCTTTGGTGGTGCTGCATCTTTGCTGCCATGCAGGCTTTTCCCTAGTTGTTGTTAACAGGGGCTACTCTCTAGTTGTGGTATGTGGGCTTCTCATTGCAGTGGCTTCTTTTGCTGAGAAGCATGGGCTCTAGGGCATAAGGTCTTGATAGTCGCGGCTCCTGGGCTCTAGAGCACAGGCTCCACAGTTGAGGCACACAAACTTTGTTGCTCCGCAGCATGTGGGATCTTCCTGGATTAGGGATTAAACCCATGTCTCCTGCATTGGCAGGCTGATTCTTTACCACTGAGCCACCAGAGAAGTCCCAACATTAATTAGAAACATTTGGTGGCTTTCTTAGTATTAAAAATGATATTAAAAAACTAACAATTTTGTTTGCATTTGCCTCCATTGGATAATTTTACACAGGATGTTTACACAGACTCATAATAATGTTTATGTAAAAGATAGGCATGACATAGTAAAAGTGGGTGGAGTGAAGAAATAGTCCCATTCTCCCACTACTGTGGCCATGACTTCTGTCTAAATCCAAGAGAAGATTTGATTTCTAGAAGATTTGATTACCAAGGGACATCTAATATTACACATTCCAGATAAAACGTGCATGCAGGGACTACAGGCATGAACATTTGCTATCAAAGAAATACAGCGATAAAAAATTGTGATTTTTTTATACCTAAATAAACATTCTAGATTATGTTCAGCTCCGTTCACTTCAGTCGCTCAGCTGTGTCCGACTCTTTGCGACCCCATGAACTGCAGCACACCAGGCCTCCCTGTCCATCACCAGCTCCTGGAGCCTACCAAAACTCATGTCCGTTGAGTCAGTGATGTCATCCAACCGTCTCATCCTCTGTCATCCCCTTCTCCTCCTGCTCTCAATCTTTCCCAGCATCAGGGTCTTTTTCAAATGTGTCAGCTCTTCACATCAGGTGGCCAAAGTATTGGAGTGTCAACTTCAACATCAGTCCTTCCAATGAACACCCAGGACTGATCTCCTTTAGGATGGACTGGTTGGATCTCCTTGAAGTCCAAGGGACTCTCGAGAGTCTTTTCCAACACCACAGTTCAAAAGCATCAATTCTTCAGTGCTCAGCTTTCTTTATTTATAGTCCAACTCTCACATCCATACACGACCACTGGAAAAACCATAGCCTTGACTAGATGGACCTTTGTTGGCAAAGTAATGTGTCTGCTTTTTAATATGCTGTCTAGGTTGGTCATAACTTTCCTTCCAAGGAGTAAGCGTCTTTTAATTTCATGACTGCAGTCACCATCTGCAGTGATTCTGGAGCCCAAAAAAATAAAGTCAGCCACTGTTTCCGCTGTTTCTCCATCTATTTGCCATGAAGTGATGGGACTGGATGCCATGATCTTAGTTTTCTGAATGTTGAGCTTTAAGCCAACTTTTTCACTCTCTTCTTTCACTTTCATCAAGAGGCTCTTTAGTTCTTCACTTTTGCCATAAGGGTGGTGTCATCTGCATATCTGAGGTTATTGATATTTCTCCAGCAATGTTGATTCCAGCTTGTGCTTCCTCCAGCCCAGCATTTCTCATGATGTACACTGCATATAAGTTAAATAAGCAGGGTAACAATATACAGCCTTAATGTACTGCTTTTCCTATTTGGAACCAGTCTGTTGTCCCATGTCCAATTCTAACTGTTGCTTCCTGATCTGCATATAGGTTTCTCAAGAGGCAGGTCAGGTGGTCTGGTATTCCCATCTCTTGAAGAATTTTCCACAGTTTATTGTGATCCACACAGTCAAAGGCTTTGTCATAATCAATAAAGCAGAAATAGATGTTTTTCTGGAACTCTCTTGCTTTTTTGATGATCCAGCGGATGTTGGCAATTTGATCTCTGGTTCCTCTGCCTTTTCTAAAACCAGCTTGAACATCTAGAATATATATGTCCATATAAATAGTGATCTATTCAGAGCAGTCTTGGTCCTACTAGGGTTCAATACATGTTTGTGTTTCTGCTTTCAGGATATACAACCATTCCTTCAAATAGTCTCAATGGTCCTAAATCCTTTTTGAAGGGTGATTTTGATTTGGGAAGTTGTCCAAACTTATTTGAAACCAAGAGATTAGGATAATTTGTAATAAATATGACTGTTTCAGTTTCCAGAAATAAAGCCCGTGTTTCTTCTATGCTGACTAGGATGGCTTATGGGGCACTTGAAGACAAGTCCCCAAAAATGTCAAGCGACAGCCACATCACAGGAACAGATACTCAGATTATCAAAGAGACTACTTTGCAGACTCGTTTAATATATAATTTCTGGTATGTTGATAAAAGATGAGTCTCATTGCTTAGAGGAACGGAGTAGGCCAGGTCTAAGATCAGAGCTCTCAGCCAGATGGCCCCCAAAATTCCTTTCACAATTCAAATCTGTGATGCTAGTAGAAAAAATAAAGAGGTAAATTCATTTGACACAGGTTTAGATGATTTCTTTGAGATCATTGAGGTTGTAGGTTAATGGTGTTCTTTTTCTTCTCCATAGCTTTCATGGATTTTCTTTTTTGTGCCACCCAGTGTTCCACAAGCCAGTGATCAAATGAAAGCACACTTAACCCAGTCCTCCCACTCTTTTCTGTCTGCAGAGGAGCCTACCATGGATGCAGTCCTTACACACTTGGCTTGACAAATGTAGGCATCTATAAGATGGACCTCCCTCATGGGATGGGCTGCCGACCAGTAAGTTCTAAGATTTTTGCCGTATTCCTCTAAAGACTCCTAGGTGTATGGAATCATTGATCAGATTTTTCCAGTCATTAGGACTAAAAACTAATAGGAAGCCTGTGATTAATCAAGGCCTCAATTTGACTTAACCAAATGAAAGATCATTTAAAGGAGACATTTCTTAGAAAGACCTTCAGAGTCTGAGTAATACTTAACATTAGAGATGTTTTTACATTTTGTTTTGTTTTTAAGTAAAATCTAATCAATTACAAATAAATGCATTGAAATAAGTTCCCAGAGCCTTGAATGCATATAATTTCCATATACTCATCCTTCTCACCTTCTGTTCTCACCCACTGTACCCGCCTTTTCAGCATCAGAATCAGATACCTAATTATTCTCATTTTTTCAGATGCCCTTACCCACCAGACTCTTGAGCCAATTGTTTCCAGGCAGACACAGAAATCAGTTTCCTTTGTAGAGTGTCCTCATAACTGATTTCCAAGAAAAAAATTATCTCTTCAAAGCAGAATATCAAGTTTTTGTCCTAAGTGGGAGAAGAGTAAGGAAGGAATCTTGGTATAAAGTTAAGAAGCCCTCTTGCCTTGATTGGTACCATATGTTGCCCCAAATTGACTGTCTTGTGTTCATGCCTTGCCAAACCCCCTCTTTTGTCATTTGCAGACAATGTGCCCAGACATTTTCCGTGGCCCTTGGGGAGGAAGCCACTGCCGAGACTCTCCAGTGCAAACAATTAGGAAATGCAGCTGTGCACCAGGTCCCACTGAGCCGGGAGGGAGGCATGTGGGGGAAGGTCCGGAGGGGAGGGAATGAGGAGAAAGGCAAATGGGAAAACGTGGGAAAGGGAAAATTCAAGGCAAATACAGCTAGGAAGTCACTCCTCAGTGAGCCAACGCTCCTTATAGCCAATGACCGCAATACCTTCAGAGCATCAGAGCATCCATTCCCCGTTAGGAAACACATTTCAGCATCTCACACTTATCAGACCTAAGCCAGAAACACACTGTCACCCAGTGCTTCATTAGAGGCGCTCTCTCAGCTCTCCTAGCAATGGTTCTGCTACCAATTTCATAGGAAAACAAGGTTGAGGGGATTATTCACCAGTTCCCAGGGGAGGTCACCAATTCCCAACGGAGGAAGGGGAAAGAACACTTTTAGAAATTTCGAAACTCCAGTCAAGAAGTTCCCCAGCGACTCAGAATACCAGCCAAGAGAGTATTTGTCAAAACAGAAGGCGGTTCCTGAAGGCTGCTGACATGTCCTCAGAAACTGTAAAGACATCCTTACCAGGAAAGCTGTTATTCATCAACTGCATTGTTATTTACATTCTTTACCTCTTCCTCACATGAGGGAGAGGAGGCCTGGAAGCAGCCTGAGTTTTTGATTTGTCAGCAAGCTCCACCCCATGCTTGTCATCACAGGGCAGGACCTGTGCCCTGCTGCTCAGGTCACAAGCGACCTATTTGGGTGGCTGCTTCCAAATAGCGCTGGAGGAAAGCACGAAGTTCTCCTGCCGAGAGATCTTTAATGAAACAGTGTGAGTCACCAGGCTGAGAAGAAGAAGGTAAATGGAAGCCTTAAAAATCAGCTTTGAAAGTAAGAAAATTCACCATCACCTTAAAATTCAGATGGGATCGTGGTGGAGGTGGGAGGCTGAAAGCATGAACTTTAGAACAAGATGTTATAGTCACAGAACATAAAACCGTGAGGAAGTTTTAAACTTCACTCAAACTCTTCTTCTGAAAGATGAAGCTCCTGTTTCTCATCTGTGAAATGTAGACAGCAATATCTGCCCCCGTGGCCCCTTATTCCAGGCCTTCATGAAACCAAGGAAGAGAACTTTTAGAATTTTTTTTTTAATGGGGATCCTTTTTAAAAAATCTTTGGGCTGTACCACACAGCATGTGGGATCTTAGTTCCCTAATCAGGGATCGAACCCACAGTCCCTGCATTGGCAGCATGGAGTCTTAACCACTGGAACACCAAGAAGGTCCCGGAAAGAGGGCTTTTGTAGAGACAGGCAGACAGTAGTAATGCCAAGGGCTACTATGCCTGCACCTCACCGCCATGTGGCATCAAAAACTAAAATCAGTTGGATGAACCTCACAGACGTCCATCCAACTGCAAGCACATCAGCGCAGAACCTTGGAGGCAGCAGACATGGTCCTTCACTTCCCTCCTGGCTCAGTGTCCCTCTCTCTTCATCCTCTGCCTCCTCCCTCTTTTCTGCCTTCTCGTCTCTGTCAGGCCAACTTGAAAATACGAGGACCCCCGGGTCATCTCTCTAGTGGTCTCGGGAGGCTAAGTGATAGTGACAGACAGATATTTCTGCCTCTCGGAACTGTGGTCTTCAGCACATCTGAAGTCAGCTGTTTTCTTCACTCATATCTTCAAGAGACAAGACTAATACCCTATCTTCATACAAGAAGTGACATCAGCCTCCTCTAGGCTATTAGGCTTGAGGAGCATTGGGTCTTTGCTATAAAAAGGCATATTTATATATTTTTGTAAATACATCCCAACATATAAATTACTTGGAGTAGAGAAGTTTCCAGTTCTTAGGTCCTCTTAGAGTTCACTCACTGAACACATAAAGGTCCCAGGTTTGACAGGGGGCATTTTTTTTCACCTCAGCAGGATGTCACCACGCCCCTCATCGGCCTGGGCAAGAATCCAATATGTGTGTGGTAGAGTTCATTCTTTCCTCCACCCCCTTCTCAGGATGTTTTCTTTCCAAGTGTTCATTCAAGTCCCAGAATGTCAGATATACCTTTCAATGAAAAGCACATCTCAACCCACTGCCCACACAATGTTCCTAACCTCATACTGATCACATCATTTCTCTTTCTCCTTTTGCAACACAAGCTCCCTTTTCCTTAAAAATTGTTCTTTCTTGGCTCCTCACGCTTGCTTAACTCTTTGTGTGCCTGCATGCTAAGTCACTTCAGTCATGTCCAACTCTTTTTGACCCCATGGACTGTAGCCCACCAGGCTCCTCTGTCCATGGGATTCTCCAGGTAAGAATACTGGAGTGGGTTGCCATGTCCTCCTCCAGGGGATCTTGCCAACCCAGGGATGGTCCTGCATCTCTTATGTCTCCTGCACTGGGAGGTGGGTTCTTTACTGCTAGTGGCACCTGGGAAGCAGAACTCTTTCTATCCCACCAGATAAAATGAAAACAGTTCCCTCATTATGCCATTTCCTGGATAACATCCAGGAGAGCAGTCCCTATCCACCTGCTTGATATTGTCATGATGACACCACTACACCAGGTCTCTCTCCAGAGTTGGCCTGACCTGGAGTTACAGCAATGAGCCAATGAAGGAAAAATCCAGTGACAACTGATGACTCACATTGCTGAACTTGTGCACAGTGGAGGAAAAATTTATGAAAGGTCTAGCACAGGTTCCCTGGAAAATCCCATGGACGGAGGAGCCTGGTAGGCTGCAGTGCAATGGGGTCGCTAAGAGTCAGACACAACTGAGCGACTTCACTTTCACTTTTCACTTTCATGCATTGGAGAAGAAAATGGCAACCCACTCCAGTGTTCTTGCCTGGAGAATCCCAGGGACAGGGGAGCCTGGTGGGCTGCCGTCTATGGGGTCGCACAGAGTCGGACATGACTGAAGTGACTTAGCAGCAGCAACAGCACAGTTTCAAGCAAAATCTTCTTCATGGTTTGTTTTGTCCAAATTTAAGCCATTAGGGTTGATTTTGCTCCACACTTGGATTTCTCAAATGACAAATGGTCTTGCTAAATTCCCAAATTTTATCCTTTGAACATATGCATAATTCATCCTCTAAGGTCATCCTTGGTTGTTTTCTTTTCCTTTCTGAATAAAAATAGAAAATTTCAATCTCCAGGGGCACAGATTCATTTGTCTACTATATCCTGCCCATCAAACAACACAAATGATGCAAATAAGTGTACTTTCTGGTTTTTATATACCTTTCATTAATTCCTTCTTCAAATCCTGAGCCCTCGATTCCAGTTCACCAAAGATCAGGGAACTCTGTTGAGCAAGATTTTTCAAAAATTGCATATAGCCTCAAAGTATGTTTGGGGCCAGGTCATGTTTTTCTCACTCTTTAAGAGCTGAAGTATAAATTATATTTATGCTTCACTTTTGATGATGATAACTGAAGGTTTCTATTCCTTATCTCTAGCCTGCAGGAGACAGGACCACGTCCATGCCTCTAAGCAAGCATCATGATGGTAGATGGTGACTTGCCTCCCTGACTGCTTTCACCAGACACTCCCATCACACTCATATCTCCCTCTGCCTCGCCTCTGCTATTCATGGATATGGGTTTAGATTCAGAGATTATGTGGTGCTATCCACCAAATCGTCTAAGACCGTGGATGAAAGTTACATGACTGTAGTGCTTTCCTCTTTAGAATTCTCATCATTCTATAAACACATTTGTTGGTGGTGGTGTTCAGTTACCAAGTCGTGTCCAACCCTTTGTGACCCCATGGATAGCAGCATGCCAGGCTCCCCTGTCCTTTACCATCTCCCAGAGTTTGCTCAAATTCATGTCCATCGAGTCGGTGATGCCATCCAACCATCTCATCCTCTGTCGTCCCCTTTTCCTCCTGCCTTCAATCTTTCTCAGCATCAGGGTCCTTTCCAATGAGTTGGCTGTTTGCATCAGGCGGCCAAAGTATTGGAGTTAGTATATAAACACACTTACTAACCATAAAGACTGAGATACTTTGTAGCTTTAAAATGGTATATCAGATTAAGTGGCAATACAAGGTAAACAGTTATTTCCAAATAAATCATATCCACAGAGCAATTACATCTGAATTAAATCTACCATGTGGAGAGAATTGGCTTCCTTAGGTGAAACAGCCATCTATCCCAGACTCGATGATGCTCTGGGGTATTTCTTCCCCAGATGGAAATGACTGAAGTAGTTTGTTTACACCTTTGTGGCTAGGCTAGTCTTGCTGCTCAGAACAAAGCCCAAGTTGTTCTGACAATGTTTCCCTTTCAGAAACCTATATCCTCATATCCTGCTTTACTGTATCTTGAGGGACTCTAGTCAGTTTGCTATCCTGGTTTATTTTTTCCTACATTTTCCCCCCATTCTTCTGGATGCCTTTCTCACATCTTCAAATGCTGTGTTTTGTTTTGTTTGTTTGTTTATTGCAGACTGCTGTCAAGCTAAAGACCAGTATATTGAACAATTCAAAGATACTCTGAGCACTTCTGTGGCCAAATCAATTGCTGGATTTTTTGCAGAGCCAATTCAAGTAAGTGTGTTAACCTTAAACATTAATTGAACTCAGTTATAAATTATCAATTTTAACTCATACATTCTAGTGACTTCCAAATTACTTAAGTGATCACTGTTATGTCCCTCTATGTCATTCTCTTCATCCCCTTTAAAAAAAGAAGGCCCCTGGTTTTCAACTGACCTTTAAAAATCCATCTTCTGTACTCCCAGACTGAACAGAGAGATAGATGAAACTATTGAATTTGTAAATCTGTAAAAATAAAAAACCCCAGCAGTTTTCACTTGCTTATTACCCACACTGTCAGGGTGAGCCATTCTGTAATCTTACTAAATCCCCTTAATCTATTTTTCTCCACTCTCAGGAAAGTCTACATTTGCAACCATTTCCAAGAAGGCATGGCATTAAGAGGAATGGCTCTTCTTTTCACCCATAGTTGAAACATTTCTAGAAACTTTCAAAAATTGCTAGTATCACTAACGCTAATATTGATCATGATCTGTCTTCAGTTTTTGTTTTTGTTTTTTTTTTTTTAATACTTTCAAGGCCCTGTGCTGTTATTCTAGGTCTTCTTGGTTTGGTCTTTTGCAGGGGGTGAATGGCATTGTTCAGTACCCGAAGGGGTTTCTAAAGGAAGCCTTTGAGCTGGTGCGCGAGCGGGGAGGCGTGTGCATTTCGGATGAAGTGAGTGGCCACAGAGCAGGTGTGATGGAGCCAGGACAGGAAACGCACGGGGAGAAACCTCTAAACCCTGCTATGCAGTCCAGGCAGAAAGCATCTACTTGCAGATTCCAAGATGAGGGTATAAGTTAATGAATCTTTGACTCATTGACTGACTAGTTCATTACTAGATTAGAACTTCAACGTCCCAATTGAAGTCTATCAAATAAGTTAACAGGCCTAGGACGTTGCCATTCCTCAACATACTTTTAAAATTCCTCTTTGAATTCAGCTTAAACTTAGTTTAACCTCACAACCAAGTTTTCATCTTAACTTTTGCCAAAATAGTATCAGCAGTCTGGCAGCATTCATCTTACCTTAATAATAAAATCTGTTTGGAAATCACACTTAGGAAAAAAAAAAAAGTCCAGCCTCTAAGAAGAGGGCCATAATCACAGATATTTGAAAAGTAGTTCCAGGGACTCCCCTGGCAGTCCAGAAGTTGGGGATCCCACCTCCATTACAGGCTTTGATCCCTTATCAAGGAGCTAAGATTCCACGGGCCATGTTGTACAGCCAAAAAAAAAAATTGAATTGGGGGAAAAAAAAAAAAGTGAACTGAAGTTCAAGATAGTTCATTTGCCTGTCAAGATCATGTAGTTAGTAGGGACAGAGCCAAAACTCACACCCAGACTCAAAGGCCACACTAACCACGGGGCAACCTCCCTTTCAATGGTGTAGAAAGACGAAGGGGGGCAGGAAAGGACGGAACAGAAGAAAATCCTGAGGGCAGAGCCAGTGCTGCACCCAGGGATCTTACATGCCTTCTTAGTTAGCTAACCTTGGCTTTCCCTTCTATAAAATGAGGAATTTGGAATCTACAATAAGGGCTTCCCAAGGTGCCGCTCGCAGTAAAGAAGCTGCCTGCCAATGCAGGAAACATAAGAGATGCAGGTTCAATCCCTGGGTTGGGAAGATCCCCTGGAGGAGGGCATGGCAACCCACTCCAGTATTCTAACCTGGAGGATTCCATGGACAGAGGAACCTGGGGGGGGGGGGGGTCTACAGTCCATGGGGTTGCAAAGAGTCAGACACGACTGAAACGACTTAGCATGGGGCCATATTGGGCCATTAGTCTCTCCTGGTCTGGCGTGGGCTGCACTTAAATTTGAAGTTGACTGCTTTTAGGCAAGGCATCTGCACACATAGTTCCCATTCCAATTCATAGAGGTGGACCTAGCCTGCTTCTCTCATGGCTATATGCTTCTTATCTCCTACGACATTTGAGTTTATGAACCTTAGAATGAGTCATCTTTGTTCAACTCAAAGAGTCTATAGAACTGGTACTTCCTAGGTGACTCGCATGGTTTATGGCCCTACATAATTTCATGTATTGTCCAAGCAATCTGATTTTTTTTTTACCATTTATTTATGGTACTTAGATGAAATAAAAAATGAAAATAGGCAAGCTGGATGGATTTGCCATGAGCTCTTCTTACGTTCTCTCTTTTGGGCAAATTCATCAGCTTGTGTTCAGGGACTCATAACGAGGAGACTCAGGGTTTAAGCCCAGGTCTGTCTGACTCTCACGTCTAAGCTCTTCTCCTGTGTTGCTCACTCTCATCTAATTGTAACCCCCAAATCTGCCTTTGCAACAGCACCTTGGAGAGAGCAGAAAAATAATAAAAAAGTCTAAGAAGGACCCTTACTCTTTCAAGAGCATTTCAGAATCAGCTTCAAGTGCCTACACCTCTATCCCAGAAGTGCAGTGTGTATGTGTAGAGAGAGAGAGACAGTCCAAGAGATTGAGAACCAGAAGGGAATCAAGGAACCACCACCAAAAAAGGCTCTGGCAGAAATTTGCATGGGAATATTTGTGTGCCTTTATTCAGTTAGGCACTTCTGCCACATTTTTATTCATTCTACAAACACTTAGTGTCTACTTTTATCAGGCACTCTGCTAAATATTATGGATAAAGAGAAGAATGAGATACAGTCTCTGTTATTAGACATGTGGGTGTATGCGTGCTAAACACTTCAGTCATGTCCGACTCTTTGCTACTCTCTGGACTGTAACCTGCCAGGCTCCTCTGTCCATGAGATTCTCCAGGCAAGAATACTGGAGTGGGTTGCCATTTCCTTCTTCAGGGGATCTTCCCAACCCAGGGATCTAAACCGCGTCTGTGTCTTCTGAGTTGGCAGGCGGGTTCTTTACCACAAGCGCCACCTGGGAAACCCTATTAGACATGTACTTTGGTGATAATAGTCCAAGGTGAGAGGTTCTGATGGCAACCTAGGTGCCTTGTAGGAAAGTCTTCCTAGCCCAGATAGTGAGGAAACCATGTTTTGAAGAACAAGAGGAGTTAGCCGGAGACAGAAGCAGGGAAAGTCTTCTAGGAAGAGGAAACAGCGTGAACACAACAACTGCGGTCAATTTAGTTCCATCCTGAGTTAACTGGCTTTACTGAGTCCTCCTCATGACTGATTCTCAGGAAGAAAAGGATACCACAGGGAAGAGGACAACCAGGCTGTCTGGGCTGAATGACAGACACCCCAGCGCCAATCTGCATGCTGTAATTACTGCTTCATCCAGCATGGGGCAGACGCAGCCTTCCCACAGAGGGTCTTTATTAAGGATTGCTAATCACAACAACCTTTTTCACATGCATTATTTATATAACCCTCACCACAACCCTGTGATGTATTGCTATTAAGTGTTTCCACTCAACAGAGCTAACATAGGTCCAGAGGAGTTAAGAAACATGTCTAGAGTTGTGAAACAACGCTAGCAAATGGCTTTTGGTGCCCAAAAGCTCAGGCACAGTGCTTTTTCCATCATAATACAAGGATGATGATGATGATGATGTTAAGGAGGAGAAGATAGAAGAGAAAGAAAGAGACCAGAGAGTCAGGAAAACCAGCATTTCTCAGAAGGTTCCCGGTGATTTCGGATTTGTTTCCATCAGGTGCAGACAGGATTTGGAAGGCTGGGCTCTCACTTCTGGGGCTTCCAAACACATGATGTCCTGCCAGATATTGTCACCATGGCTAAAGGGATTGGGAATGGCTTTCCCATGGCAGCAGTTGTAACAACTCCAGGTAGGAACCACGGGCAGTTTGTGTCTGCTTCTGGGCCCCTTGCCTCCCAACCATAGAAAACATGTGTATTGTACCTTATGTGGGCTAGAGACCGTCATGGGAACTACACATGCATTTCCCAAGCAATATTAAAGGGAAACAGTCTGTCTGCCAGATTGTGGAAGAGATGGAAGAAAACCAGCCCTTTTTGCTCTTTGCTGTAGGGAAGACCAATTCTCCCAGCCTCACAGTGATATATAGGGTTCTACTACATTGACAATGTCTAGGCAAATGTGCTCCAAAACAAAACCAACACAAGAGATCCATGTTAACCAACCTGAAGCCAGTCCTAAAGTGTCCAAGGAATCACATTCTGAGAACTCTCTGACTTAGTCTTGCCACCCCAATAAGCTGTAGAGTTAGCCTTCAGAGTGATAGTTTTCTCTTCTGATTATCAACAACTAAATACAATGCAATCTCACTTAACTAGAACAATCTATAAAATGAACATTAGCATTAATTGTATTACCCGTTTTAGTGAAGTTTTACAGAGAATACTTTTACAAACCACTTATTATTGAAAATCTTAAAGATTATTGCATTTATTTTTCCCACCAATAGCAAGCACACTTGAGAAACTCCAAAGGATAATTAAGTGCCTGGTAATATTTTAGTACTTTTATCAATTGAGGAAAGATATGAAAATGTGGGTATTGAAGGTGAACTATAATGAACTGAATATATATTTTCACCCTCAAACCATCTGGAGATTGTTATGAAATCCTTGCTATGAGAGTTTTTTAAAAATATGTCCTTCTTAGTCCCAAGAGTGGAATACAGAAAAAAGGCTAATTAATGAGGATTCATGTAAGTTCCCATAAATCAAGTTTTAAAGTACTTTTCAATTCACACAACACATTGAAGATTTTACTAGTAAGCTTCTCATGGAGTAAATAAGCAATTTTTCCTTACCTATTGTATTCATCAGCTTGGTCTACCATAACAAGATATCACAGGCTGGGTGACTTAAACAACAGACATTTATTTTCCCACAGTTCTAGAGGCTAAAGTCCAAGGTCAAGGTAAGAGACCAGTTGAGTTCTGGTGAGATCTCTCTTGCAGATGACCCTCTGGCTGTGTCCTTTTCTGCAGTGAGAAAGGGCTCTGGTCTTTCTTCTTCTTATGAGGGCACCAATCCTATTGGATTAAGGCTCCACCCTTATGACCTTAGTTGCCTCTAGGGAGTCGCACCGGGGGTTAGGGCTTCAACATATGAGTTGGGGGTGCCTGAGGGGAGAGACAGTTCCATCCACAACATCACTATCTGGTGAGTGACGAATGAATCGGATGCCATGAAATATATTATAAACACCTTTCTACAACATGAAAGTAAATATAATCCAAATGGCATGATGAGTAATTATAGATGTGTCACTCTTTATCCACCTTTTATTTTCTCCCCCTAGAGATTGCCAAGTCCTTAACCAAGCGCCTGCTTCACTTCAATACCTTCGGAGGGAACCCCATGGCCTGCGCCATTGGTTCAGCTGTGCTTGAGGTACGTTCCAGCAGCTGTGTCAACATCACTCGTTTCACCAATCAACTGCTTCAAAACTACACACATATTATTAGGACTCTATCACATGACATAATAAGTGGAGAATTAATTCCTAGTCCATGAATTTGTTTAGATTTCCAGTTATTATTCTGCTCCCTCTCCCATTTTTTGAGATCTACTATCAGTGCTTCAAGTATTGGATATGAAATCATATATAATAAGCCTCACACACATGGGAAACCTAAGAATTCCCCTAGCTAGCTGGTAGCACTGAAATTTCTTTTGTGATTTGATTGGTGCTTTATGGATGGTGACCAATGGCAATTTTTGATGTCAGCTGAATTTTGGTCCTGTCTTATATATGCTTCCTTACCTTTGTTGTACTGTCATAAATGAAAAGACAAAAGAGCAAATGAGCTCTATGCAATTCCAGCTAGGTGATTCAGCTGTGGTTCAGCACTAGCCCATTGATTTTTGCCTGTGGTCTCATCTGTTTGAAAAGGTTTGCATAACTATATGCATAATAGCACTTGGTGCTAGTGGTAAAGAACCCCCCCTGCCAATGCAGGAGACATAAAAGATGTGGTTTCAATCCTTGGGTCAGGAAGATCCCCTGAAGGAAGCATGGCAACCCGCTCCAGTACTCTTGCCTGGAAAATCCCTTGGACAGAGGAGCCTGACAAGCTGCAGTCCATAGCATCACAAAGAGTCAGACATGACTGAAGGGGCTTAGCATGCACGTATTATATGCATAATAGTGCGTGCTTAAATAAGTGTAGCATAGTTTCTGAAAGACTGCACAAGAAATTATTAACAGTAGTTGTTTGTGGGGAGGGAAACTTAGTGGCTGGAGGACAGGGATCAGTGAGGCTCATTCTGCTCTTTGCTTCTGTACTTTGTGATGTTTGAACAAGGCACATGTTTCACTTATTCAAAAAAATAAATTTAAAAGTATTTTTTAATAAAAATAAGTAAAAGCTGCCCTTTCTAATTAAAAAGTATATTCAAATATGATTAAATCTCAGAAAGAGAAAGTGTGGCTAGGATGTGGGTAGGATGTGACATTTATTTCATTCTGTAGAAATGCCAACTAGTGTTCTTTAAGTGCTGAGTCACCTCAAACAATTTGGCAGTTAGGATGTAGGTGAACAAGGAGATCTTAAAAACATCAAGTTCTGCCTGCAGTTATGCAGTTACTATCGGCTGGTTATAAACATAGTGTACTGCTCATATGTGGTCCAGAATCACAGGTCTCTTACTATATAGCACAGGGAACTCTGCTCGATGTTATGTGGCAGCCTGGATGGGAGGGGAGTTTGGGGGAGAATGGATACATGTATATGTACGTCTGAGTCCCTTTGCTGTTTTCCTGAAATGATTACAACATTGTTAATCAGCTCTAGTACAAAATAAAAAGTTTAAAAAAGAAAAGAATCACAGATCTCTGCTGTGAGCAAAAGTAGGTGAAAATCCTTTTATATCTCAGGTGCTCTGACTCTGGGCCCACACAGAGCCCAACATTAAGATGTCTCTCTTATTTTTCCCTAAATGTTTACCCATTCCTGAAGATGAGAAGGGTATAAGGGAAGTGTTCCCTCTACCAAGCCTTTTTTTCTCCCTACAGCAGATCTTTCTATGAGATGAGGTATGGCCACATAAGACTTTGGGTTCCATTTGTCTGGTCAAGTTTTGTAAACAGGTCACATACATTTATTTCTCAGTCCCTTTTAAAACTGTTTAAATGGAAAGTCATTTGGGGCTTTCTCTCAACAGGTGATTAAAGAAGAAAATCTACAAGAAAATAGCCAAGAAGTTGGCACCTATATGTTGCTGAAGTTGGCTAAGCTGCGGGATGAATTCGAAATTGTAGGAGATGTCCGAGGCAAAGGTCTCATGATAGGAATAGAAATGGTGAAGGATAAGGTAGGTGGTGATCTACTGGTCTCTCTGTAGCTTCTTGGAGCAGCAAGAGTTAAGGCAGGAAGCCTCGGCTACAAGCTCATTCATTCAGAGAGAGAGCAGGCAAAGACTGCAAGCGAAGCTCATTAGAAATGAGTAGAGTGTTAGAGCTTCCCCGGTGGCTCAGCGGTAAAGAATCCGCCTGCCAATGCAGGAGACACGGGTTTGATCCCTGGGTTGGAAAGATCCCCTGGAGAAGAGCATGGCAACCCACTCCAGTATTCTTGCTTGGAGAATCCCATGGACAGAGGATCCTGGCTGGCTACAGCCGATGGGATTGCAAAGAGCCAGACATGACTGAAGCGACTGAGCATGAGAGAGAACATTGAGTGTAAACAACCTGATTGCGGGTCATGGAGAGTTCTAGAGCAGTGAGGAAGAGAATTTGGAGAAGGGAGCTGATAGTAGGCAAAGAGCATCAGCAATGACTGAATATTTTGCATTAGAAATACAAAGAAGGGGAGAATTACTGGGGGAGGGGCAGGCAGCCCAGAGAGCTAGTAGCAGGAAAAAGGGCCAGGAGAAGGTTGTGGTGATGGTTTGGGTGACGATGTTAAAGATTTATAGAGTTTTGTATTTGTCTGTGAATGGACTTTAATCTCTCAATAACCAGGTGGAATGTGACTTTCTGATGACATACCCCACTGTGACCTCAAACTCAGTATGACAACAATTGAATTTAGGATTTTCCCTTAAGCCAGTGATTCTTCCCAAGGTCACCGTTTCTGTTTTGTATCTCCACTCTTCTCCCAATTCCCCAGCCTCAAAACCGCGAAATAATCTGTGGCTCCTTCTCTCTCCTTATTTCTAATGTCAAGTCCTATTGATTCTTCACCTTGTTTCTCAGATCTTTCCCACAGTCCCTCCTGCTGCCCCTAGGGTCCTTGTCGGTAGGAAATTGTCCTAATCCTCCATAAAAGTAAAATCTAGATCCTCAGAGGGGAGTGACAGCAGGAGAATTCTGGGATGGGAACAAATAGTCAGACCGATGCCTTCCCCCTAATTCTTATCCTCGGGAGATGTCTTGCTGTTTGCTCTTACCATACCATCCTAGTTTAGAAGGACTGATTCTCAATTCTTTCAATATTCAGCCCAGACCATGAATATAAGACTTTTCCCTTAACACCACACAGCAGAGACAGTACAAGGCTGGAATGTTTAAATAAGATTTGAAAGCTATAAGAAGACAATAGGAAAATAAGAGTACTGTAATATGAGAGCAGGTCCTCTGGCTCACAAGCTGTGACATCCTTATCTTCAGCTTGGGGCCCTGTCAAGGGCTGTCGTAAGGTTCAGACGAGTCCATTCCAGTCCTCTCCCAACTCAGGAGCCCCCTCAAGGATACCTAGGCTCCTCAAAGCCCAGACTCCCCCGAGGAAAGCCGTATGAGAGAGGAGGCACTCCTGCCTTCCCTGCTAATCCAACCCCAGTTACTGTGTCCTTCAAGACACGTCAACAGAGACATTCATCAGGACTCAGTTTATCATGGTAAAACATCAGAATCCTCCCAAATGGCCATTGATACCGAACAAGCCAAGTGATGATAAATCCACACTATGTGGCACAGAAATATATGTGACATGGGAAGATATGCAGACTGTATTATGGAAAAAATAAGGCAGGCTATAAAATAGTATTTGTAGAATGAGCCCTTTTCCTCTTTTCTCTGCCCTTCAGTAGCTGTAAGCATGGGGTCTGAAGGAACTTCTCTATTGTCCCCTCAATGACAGTACATCCAAATACCACTCAAACTTTTCCCCAGTCATGGAATATGGTACTCTCTTCTCTGTCTCTAGCTTTGGAAATCCTAGCCTTTTTC
The DNA here is from genome assembly GCF_019320065.1 of Cervus canadensis. Taxonomy (NCBI): domain Eukaryota; kingdom Metazoa; phylum Chordata; class Mammalia; order Artiodactyla; family Cervidae; genus Cervus; species Cervus canadensis. The sequence goes on from NC_057401.1 coordinate 37,238,805, forward strand.
AAGATCTCCTCCTGCTTAACGCTTGCCTTTGCTTCTCCCTCCAGCCTTCAGAGAATCCCTCTCATACTCACTGTCTAAAGAGCTCCTTTGAAAGGATATTTCAAATCATGTACTTGTTGACTCGATTTTCAAGTATCAATATCTTCTTTTCCTATATAAATTAGATGTTTTTGAGGCCCAGAAATACACAGATGATGAGCGCTTTACCTGTGTTTGTTGATTGATTTCAGGCCCTTGCAACACTTCAGACCACTTTCTTGTCATTGAAACAGTTCAGAGCTTGGCTTTGATGCTGTATTGATGTATTGATGCTGTACAATATAACCCAGATTTAAAACTCCCATGTGCTGTTGGTAAGGATTTGAACTGGATACAGCCCTTTACAGAAATTCATCTGTGTCTATTAAAATATTAAATTTTGACCTAGCCATTCCACTTATAGAGATGTGTCCTAGAGAAATATTCACAGATGTATGTAGATATAAATAATCAAGGATGTTTGCAATATTGTTTTTGATCATAAACAAAAACAGGAAACAACATACATGTCCCAAAATAGGAGATTAAACAAATTGCTCTACCAACAACCAACAAAATACTAGGTAGTCTTTAAAAAGACTAGGTCCAGATACACTGACATGGAAAGATGTTCAAGATACATTGTAAATTGTTCAAAGCAAATGCAAAACATTATAAAGTATAAGTTATTTTTAAACTGTGCATTTAATAGCATTTGTATTCATAAAAAAATTGTCTTGTTCACACCAAATTACTAACAGGCAGTGTCCCTAGGAGTAGGATTTTAGGAAGAGAAACTGCCAATTTTTACTAAATGCATTTCCATACTGCTTTAAGGAGTTTTCCCCAATAACCATGAACTACTTTTATAATTGTTTAAATGAAAACCTACCCTCTCAAAACAAGTTGACAAACAAAAACAAAATAAACATGAAGCTACATTATACCCTCAAGAAGAGGCTAGTTACTAACATGCCTATTTGATTATGGGGCTGTTGGAACTCAGGTTCAAGCACAGAGCCGGGTCAGGCTATCCTGTGGCTTTGCCTTGTTAGATTTTTTTCAACCGTGCTTTTCTCTGCATATGCCTACAAGATGGTCAATTAGTCTTGGCAGTTGAGGCTAGGGAGTGATAAAAAAGGACAGAGGAGCAGAGAGGGTGCTGGCTCAGACCAGGGTGAGACTAAAGTCCCTCCCCAGGCCCTTGCTGGCCACCCAGACCCCGCAACCCAGCTACCCCTCAGGAACCCTTCCTGACCTCTGAACCCTCATCCCCTAAACCATATTTGACTTCTTTCTAGTTTTCACAGTTTGTGCTGTTCAGTGATTAGTTGCTCAGTCGTGTGTGACTCTTGGTGTTCCCATGGACTGTAGCTCCTCTGGATTCTCCAGGCAAGAGTACTGGAGTGGGTTGCCATGCCCTTCTCAGGGGATCTTCCCAAGCCAGGGATTGAACCCAGGTCTCTCACACTGCAAGTGGATTCTTCACCAGCTGAGCTACCCAGGAAGCCTTTTCACCGTTTAGCCCTAAATTATATTGCCGTGTTTGTCTTCCCTCACGAGAGCCTCAGGGACAAGCAGGATAACATTTTGGATCAATGAGGTGATCCTAGTCTTTTACCCCATCATGCATCCTCTTCTTGTCTGAATGTTTGAATAATATTTTCCTAGTCTTAAAGCTTCACAACAGATGGAGAATACAGACCTCTGTGGGAGGTACAGTCTGAGCCTGTGCTCAGCCACTGACACCTAACCAGGAAAGGATTCAGGGTGGATGGGGCGAGGGGATGGATACCCAAGTCTAGAGGAAGGCAGTTGGGAAGCCCAGAGCAGAAAAATGAAGCTGGGAGCATGGGAGGGAGCCCAGCCCTCCTCCACCTCACAGGGATCGCAGGGGTTGGCCCATGAGCCAGGATCATGCCCAAATGCCTTTGAAGCCAGAGAGCCAGACCCAGGGCTGATGCTTTCAGGGCTGTGCCACAGAAGAGAGGCCAGCGGCAGTGACCATGCTTAATGCTCACAGCAGAGGGATCACAGCCCAGCATCTGAAGAGCATTTACAAACACAGATGCCGAAGCCCTGCTCTACAGGCTTCCCACGTGGCTCAGTGGTAAAGAATCCACGTGCCAGTGCAGGTTCAGTCCCAAGTCAGGAAGATCCCCTGGAGAAGGAAACACCAACCCACTCCAGTATTCTTGCCTGGAGAATCCCCACGGACAGAGGAGCCTGGTGGGCTACAGTCCATGGAGTCACAAGAGTCAGACGTGACTAAGCGACTAAGCACACAGCACGTGATGTTCAGATGGGATCGTGGTGAAGTGCTCGTGGTAAAGAACCCGCCTCCCAATGCAGAAGACATTAAGAGATGTAGATTCGACCCCTGGGTTGGGAAGATCCCCTGGAGGAGGGTATGGCAACCCATTCCAGTATTCTTGCCTGGGAAACCTCATGGACAGAAGAGCCAGGCGGGCTACAGTCCACGGGGTGGTAAAAGAGCTGGACGTGACTTAATGACTAAACAAAGCCCTGCCCCGAATAATCAATAGGCCTGGCCTGAGGCCTAAATGTCTGTGGTTCAAAATGGCTTCCAGATGACGCAGATGCGCAGCCAGACTTGACTATAGAGGGAGCGTTGGTGTTCATTAACAACAGAAGTCCCAGTCCAATGTCATCAGACGGGTGCTGGCAAGCCTGGGCCCACAAGGAGTCACCACCTTCAGATGCCACGTGACCTGAAACAACCTCTGGGTCTCCAGAGAGCTTACCTCTCCTGACCCTGGAGTATTAAGTCTTGGGTGTAAAAGAGGAAATTCCACAAGGAGGGAAGACGAGGACACAGGGCCCCACTGTGGCTGCCCAGGCTGTGCTGTGCCTCAGGGAGAGCTTGGGCTGTTCGTGCCCTTGTGCAACTTCTGAGCCATTTCCTGGACTCTGAAACGAACTTCTTACAGGGACAAAACCAAGTGAAGAGTTGAGGACAATTTCCACACAAATAAAACAGGCTCCAAATATAGCTATGACAGAATCAACCTCCTGGGGTAACCACCTGCAACGCCAAGATGCACTGGCGATCTGCATTCAACTTCATCTGTCTTTGGGATAAATTGGGATAAAAAACAAATATTTTTAATAACACCGCCCCCCAAAATAAATCCAGTCAGAAATTAACAGCTTTGTTCAATTACAGGGGGAGAGAGATTGAGAGGGAGAGTAGAGCATTGATTGCTTGAGTTGCTTTTAATTTCTCTTAGAAATGATGTGTTTAATTGTTCAAACGTCAAACATAAAGTATTTTTTAAATGTATTTACAGGTGAGCCACCAGCCTCTTCCCCGTGAAGAGGTAAATCAAATCCACCACGACTGCAAATGCATGGGGCTTCTGATTGGCAGAGGCGGCCTTTTCTCTCAGGTAAGAAAAAGGCTGGTCTTTACCTGTCAGTTTAGGTGGGCATCTCCTAATGTCCCAGTGCTGGTCCCTTTCCTTGACGCCTGTGAGAGGGGAACCCAGTTCCACTTCGTCTAGGCTTCACTGCTCGGTGCTGTGTTTAGTCACTCGGTCGTGTCTGACTCTTTGTGACCACCAGACTCCTCTGTCCACAGAATTCTCCAGGCAAAAATACTGGAGTGGATTGCCATGCGCTCCTCCAGGGGATCTTCCCAAGCCAGGGATTGAACCCAGGTCTCCTACATTGCAGGCAGATTCTTTATCATCTGATCCACCAGGGAAGCCCAGCCTTCACAGCTCAGATATTTTCAAAAGAAAGGGACAGTGATGCCTTTGGGCCACTAGAGGGCGCCATGCTAAATGGTTTGGTTCCCGCGGTTCTGCGGGGAATGGACACAGAGGACAGTCTAAGGTGGCAGAAACGGACTGCGCTGACAAGCCAGACTTACAGGATGGGTTATAACAGTGTCATAACGGTCGTGCATAAACAGCTTGTCTCATGTATGAATTAGTTCTAACCTCTGGAAGAGCAATCCTAGTCGTTTTGAACTCAGTGCTGGACTCTAGCCCTGTGAATCACAAGTCTACCAAGCTTTAGTGGCCACTGTGGCCAGGAGCAATGTCACAGTGCTGGCAGGCCCAGGTGACCCTCGGATGAGGTGGGGGACCACCCTGGCTGCATCCCTGATGAAGAACTCAAAAGCAGCCACTCCGGGTGCCCTTCACCCTCAGGCTGGGATAGGCGGAGAGCGAGCTCTCCCTGGCCCAAACTCCTGGAAAAGCCAAGCGCAGCCCTGCAGTCCGGACCCTGGTGTGGCCCTGCTGTGGGCAGGGGCAGCTACTGCTGTAAAGTAGCTGCCCGCTCCATCTCTCACATCCCAGGACCCTCTCCAGGAATTAGCTCCAGGACAGAGATTTAAGGATTTAGGGTCACGCCTGTTCCTCCCCTAGGTTGTCCTTAGCCTTTGGCCTCTTTCCTTCCCATTTCAAACAGGGGTCATCCTTCCTAGTTTCTCTGCTCCGTTGCTGCCCCTCAGTCTGTTTCAGCAAGTACTCTTGACCGATGCTTCTTAGAGAAAATGGAAGCTATTAGGCAAGGTCCCTGCAGATGCTCCTCTGTCTGGGAGCCATTTCCCACCTCCTTTCCTAAAGGTTAGGGAGACCGAGTCGTCTCTCCTGTTCAGATCTGAATCTGCCACCTGTGCTTTGGACCCTCCTCACTCCCTCCACTTAAGGAAACAGGTCTGGGTCCTCTTATTTCTTCAGCTTTTCCTCAGCTTCCCATCAGCTTGTAAACAAAGAGACTGAAAGCTCTCCCAGCCCAAACCAAACCATAGCAAACAAAACCAGAGGAGCACTTTTGCTGGGAAATGCTGAGTTTTGTCTAGTCCTGGTCCCAGATATTTTTCCGTATGAATCAGACAGAGCAAATTAATGATTCAAAGTCCCAAGATGGGTTACTTATGAAGACAGAAAACAATTCATTGTTTACTTGCCTAGTTATTCCTTAGTTACCTGGCACGCACGTAAGTGCTAAGGAGTCACTGGTAGGCTGGATACAAAAGCTACAATGATAAATAAGATCTAGCCTTCCCTCCATGGAGCTGGCAGAGGAGAAAGACACAAACAGAAAATTATAATACAATATAGTAAGCTTGCCATAACCATAAAAAGAGATAGTATAGGAGGAAAGAGAAGAGACTCCTGGGTCAGCTTTTCTGGCTAGGCTGAGCCTTAAACAGTGATAAACTCTCAAAGCACACACAGAAATATGGCAGTGTGTGAAGAGCTACACACACAGACACACACATATCTTGGGGCTGGAGCAGGAGTCTGGAGGCTGTGAGTGGTAAAGATGAGAAGCCTTACTACTTTTCAGACACTGTTCGAAAACACTTTGCATACGTTGATTCATTTAATCCTCTCAGCACACCTATGAAATAAGTGTTATTATCCTTATTTTACAGATGAAGAAAAGGAGGCACAGAGGGGTTAAGTAAGTTGCCCAAGTTGCACAACTAGGAAGTTGCCCAAGTCACTCAGGATCCAGACTCAGGCAGCCTGATTTCTGAGTCTGTCCTCTGAGGAAGGTAAAGCTGAGGGGACATGACTGGAGGCAGGCCGTGCAGGTGGGGGCTGATGATTTTGTCTGATCTTGAACAGCAGCAGTAGCGATAGAGGAGACCCTGAGAGACCAGAAGGGCAGGGAAATGCACGGGGCTTGGGTATGAAGGAGGGGAGCGTCAAGGATGACTCCCTCGTGTCTGACTTGGATTAGGGAGTGTGAGGATGAGTACAGCTTCGGACTTGGTCCCTTTCCTTCTTAGACAAGTCTGTAGATCAGAGGAAAAAATCAAGGCGAGGATCACAATTTGGAGGTCATCAACATAGAAGTGGGGAGCAGAGGAGATCTCCTGGGAAGGGAGTCTGGATGTGAAATGCAGAGAGGTGAGGAGAGACACAGGGGTCATGTCAGCATTTAAAGGGCAGGTGGAATAAGAGGCACCCAGATGGCAGAGAGGGGCTTCCCTGATGGTTCAGTGCTAAGACTCCTCACTCAGTGCAGGGGGGCCCGCGTTCGATCCTTGGTCAGGAAACTAGATGCCACAACGAAGGCCTGGCACAACCACAGAAATAAATATTTAGAAAACAACAGCAGGCAGAGAGCTATGAGGTGAGTGAGAAGTCATAGAAGCAAGAGTGGAGAGGTTTGGGAAGGGGGAGGGATTGGAATGCTAAATGCAGATGAGAAGACCAGAAAGGATAAGGGCTGGAATGTGCTCACTGGGATTCTGCACTCAGCAAGTGACCAGTAGTTTTAGTCAGAGTGGAGTCAGAAGGCTGGTGGGACAGAAACCAGATTGTACTGAGTTGAGATGTGAATAGAGGGAAGGAAGAGTGAAAGATAATGGCCAATAGCATCAACCAGACTTTTTATTTATTAAGTATAAAAAAAGGAAGGAGAATATTTGTATGGTAGCTAGAAGGGACCAGGAAGGTCAACACGTTTTTATTTGTGGCTCCAGTACTCTTGCCTGGCCCCTTCATGGGTCACTGCCTTGTCATGGTGAAGGGGCCTGTGAACTCAATGAAGCTATGAGTCATGCCATGCGAGGCCACCCAAGACAGACGGGTCATAGCAGAGAGTTCTGACAAAATGTGATCCACTGGAGGACAGAATGGCAAATCAGCCCAGGATACTTGCTGTGAGAAACTCATGAACTATATAAAAGGCCAAAAAGATATGACACCAAAAGATAAGTCCCCCAGGTCTGACGTTGTCCAATATGCTACTGGGGAAGAGCAAAGGTTCAGTGTTATGTGAACCAAGAACTTCCAGATGTCCAAACTGGGTTTAGAAAATGAGGAGGAACTAGAGATCAAATTGTCAACATTCACTGTATTATAAAGAAAGCAAGGGAATTTCAGAAAAATATCTATCTCTGTTTCATTGACTACACTAAAGCTTTTGTGTGGTTTGTGACAAACTTTGGAAAGCTCTTAGAGAGATGGGAATACCAGACCATCCTACCCGTCTCCTGTATGCAGGTCAAGAAGCAACAGTTAGAATCCTACATGGAACAACTGCTTGTTTCAAAATTGAGAAAGGGGTACGACACAACTGTCTGCTGTCACCCTGTTTATTTAATCTATACACTGAGTACATCATGAGAAATGCTAGGCTGGATGAGTTACAAGCTGGAAATCAGAATAGGTGGGAGAAATAGCAACAACCTCAGATATGCAGATAATACCACTCTAATGTTAGAAGGTGAAGAGGAACTAAAGAACATCTTGATGAGGGTGAAGGAGGAGCATGAAAGAGCCAGCTTTAGACTAAATATTTTTTTAAAACTCAGATAGTGGCATTTGGCCTTATTACTGCATGGCAAATAGAAGGGGAAAAGGTGGAAGTAGTGACAGATTTCCTCTTCTTTGACTCCAAAATCACAGAGAACAGTGACTGCAGCCATGAAATCAGAAGACGATTGCTTCTTGGCAGGAAAGTGATGACAAACCCTAGTGTGTTGAGAGACATTATTCTGTCAACAAAGGTCCATATAGTCAAGGCTATGGTCTTTCCAGTGGTCACATACCATTGTGAGAGCTGGACCATAAAGAAGGCAGAATGCCAAAGGATTGATGCCTTCAAACTGTGGTGCTGGAAAAGACGCCCGAAAGTCCCTTGGACAGCAAAGAGATCAAACTAGTCACTCTTAAGGGAGATCAACCCTGAATATTCATTGGAAGGACTGATGCTGAAGTTGAAGCTCCAGTATTTTGGTCATCTGATTCGAACAGATGACTCATTGGAAAAATCCCTGTTGTTGGGAAGGAGAAGGGCATCAGAGGATGAGATGGCTGGACAGCATCACTGATGCAATGAACATGAACTTGGGCAGACTCTGGGAGATGGTGAGGGACATAGAGGCCTGGCTTGCTGCAGTCCATGGGGTTGGAAACAGTCGGACACAACTGGGCAACCAAACAACAACAACAACAACTGTTGCCTGGAGAATCCCATGGATGGGGGAACCTGACAGGCTACAGTCCATAGGGTCGCAAAGAGTCAGACATGACTGAAGAGACTTGGCTTGCATGCATGCATGCATGTGTGGCTTGGATTTGATTTACAAGAGCTTTAAGGCTGCTTATTTATAGGCTGAGGAGAAGTTGAGGAGGAGGTGAAGATGCAAGTGAATGCAGAGATGTTTCCTGGAGGGGAGGTGAATGGTGTTTCATGGGCCAAAGGCATAGGTGGAAAATTTGGAGTCGAATACTAGAGACAGCTCATTCTCTGAACCTTCAGGCAAGAATATAAGAATGTGTGTGGGAGCGAGCAAATTTACAGAGCCTTCTTGCCTGACAGCGTCTGAGAAGCATGAGTTAAGACTGTCTGTGAAATAGAGTAAGGGGTGTAGGAGTTGAGCCAGGGATGACAGAGGACCTGAGCATTCAGGGCACCAGCAGAAGCAGGACTCTACTTTAGTTGGTATGTCAGTCCACCAGCGGTTTGAGTTTCTTTACCACTTCTCAGCTGTCTGTTGGAGCAAAAGTTCTGTGATAGCTCTGATCGGGGCTGGGACTTTGCCGTGTGGGTACAGCAGCAGAAGGGCAGGAAGGGGCAGGTGAGAGAGTGGTTCATACCCTTAATCCTGTGCTCCGAGCTGGGTAAGAAGGGGAGGCAGAGGTCTAAGCAGAGTGACAGATCCACAGATCATGGAGGCATGAGGAGACTGCTGAAGTTTCCGTGAGAAAGGCAGAGGCAGCGGGAATCAGAAATTGAAGAATTCCTAGTGAAGATGAGGCTTGTGGGGCTGGCCTGGGATATGCAGGAATGTGGAGGAGGATCATAGATGAAGTTTCTGGAAGATGTGGCCATCAAGAAACTGAGAAATTGGACTTCCCTGGTGGTCCAGTGGTTAAGACTGCATGCTCCTAATGCAGGGGGCCCAGGTTCAATTCCTGGTCAAGGAATTAGACCCTACATGCTGCAACTAAGACCCAGCACAGCTAAATAAGTAAAATTAAAAAAAGAAAGAAAGAAATGGAGATGCTAGTTTGTTGGGTTGTACACTGGGACACAGAAGTCAACCTTGGTGGTGGCAGAATTGGAGGGTGGATAGAGGCTTAAGACCTCAGTGGAGGTTGTGCAAGGACCAAGAGGTCAGCAGATGACAAAAATGAAAAGAGGCAGAGAAGATGGTACCAGAATTCTTGAGACTAGAGGATGGATGGCCTGGATACAGCACTGGGTCAGGAGGAGACCAACCCTTGAGGGAAATAAAAGGACTGTTATGAAAGCAAGATGTTGGATTCTCAGTCTAGTGCATTTCCTTGAAATCATAGTTCATTCTATGATGACCCTTTGCTCTATTTTTCCTTTGTCTCCTCAGACTTTCCGCATTGCACCCTCAATGTGCATCACTAAACCAGAAGCTGATTTTGCGGTGGAAGTGTTTCGCTCTGCCTTAATTCAACACATGAAGAGAAGAGCTAAATAAAATTTTTAAGAATAAAAGCACCACAAGCCTCAAGAACTCCCCACTTATGTTCAGGAGTTAATTTGAGAAATTCTAAAACCACTGGTCTTGGTTATCAATGGTTGACTACCTACCAACCATGTTTGTTAGCAGAGTCCCTATTATCCCCTATTACCTTGAGAAAGCCATCCTGCAGGAAAGGACCTGACTCCCTAGCTCAGAGAATAAATCCTAATTAATCTGGGTTAGTTATGGTAATTTGACTCCCCTCTGTGGTGAATGTTTATACCTGATATGTGACATGATTCCTCCAGGAAAATCTTCTGGTGGAGGCGCCTTTGGGGAAATGTTTCTTCATCCTCTGCTCTTCATCTTCAGGAGAGATGTCTTCTTCTTGCACCAAAGCATCAGATATCAGGGTAGGATGGCTCCAACCACAACAGTCACTTTGTAGTCTTGAGAACAAAGCTTATTTGCTGAGGTTGAAAGGTAGAGAGAAGCTGAATTCTTAGTGATGTCAACAGGCCACTGACTTACCCTGTCCTGGAGCCACCTTACCTTCGGGCTCCTTATTATATGAGAAAATAAATCCAATAGACTACACAAGTCTTTTTAATTTTACAATCATAAGCATCCTGAGAAATGAGGCAGAAAATACCCCACATAGATAACTCTTCTGTCCTTTGACTCCGTTAAAATGTCTATCAGAGTCTTCTTTGTCTCCGCTGCCATCATCTTACCCTGGACTAAATTCTCATTACTCCTATTCTTTTAATACTATGTCCAAAATTATTTATAACAAGACTTGTAGCAGTCTACATATATTTTTATACTTTCTTTTTTTAATATTCATTTCCACTGTGGTTGATCACAGGATATTGAATATTGACAGTTCCCTGTGCTATACAATAGGACGTTGTTGTTTATCCATTCTAAATGAAATAGTTTACATCTACCAACCCCCAAACTCCTAGTCCATCCGTCTCCCTCCCTGGCTCCCCTTTGGCAACCACAGTCTGTTCTCTATGTCTAGGAGTCTGTTTTCATAAGTTCCCAAACTTTATCATCATTAGATTGCACATTCATAGCACTTCTTTTCCATAACTGTGCACCACTTGTCTTAAAATTGACTTAATAGGGCTTCCCTGGTGGCTCAGTGGTCAAGAATCCAGCTGCCAATGCTGGAGACAGTTTGAAGATCCCACGTGCTGCAGAGCAACTCAGTCCATGTGCCACAACTATTCACCCTGTGCCCTAGAGCCTGGGAGCCACGACTACTGAAGCCCAAGCACCCTGGAGGCTGTACTCTGCAACAAGAGCAGCTGCCACAATGAGAAACCCGTGCATAGCATCCAGAGAGCAGCTCCTGCTCGTCGCAACTGGAGAAAAGCCTGTGCAGCGATGACGACCTAGTGCAGCCAAAAATAAATGAGCTTTGCAAATTATTTTTTAAAAAAGATACTGGCCAGCTGAGACCCTCTCCTTAACACAATCAGAAGAAGCTCCATAAAACTGAATGGGAAGTCACTTTCTCAGCCTATCATTCAACGTTTCTTTGAGCTGTGTCCCAGTTTGAAGCGCCGTCCTAATGGTCTACCCCGAAGTGTTTGTTCTACTGAGACATGCTACACCTTCCTGCCAGGTTGGTCTCCCTCAGGCATTGACTTAAAAATGGGCTTCCCTTGCACAAAACCTTCCAGTGGCTCCGCACATTCCTTTTTTTTTTTTTATTTTTTTATTTTTTTTATTTTTATTTATTTATTTATTTGTCATACATTGATATGAACCCTGTAACAAGGAGCTCAATCCTTCTCACTTCTCATAGGCAGTACCCAAACAGAGCAAACACTTTAGAAATGCTCTGTTTGGGCACAGTGGAAAGATGATTGGATTATAGGCCAAATAACCTGAATTTTAAACTCAGTTCTCCCATGAATTGGCTATAGATGACCTTGGCAAAGCCTTTTCACCTCTTTTTGACCTCCTTTTCCCAGGCATATCAGTACTTGCCTTTCCTACTTTCTAAGTTGTCCTGGGAATTAAGTAAGCTAACAGATGTAAAAGTGCTTGCAAACTAATGAACCAAGCAAATAGCAATTTCTTCTTCCAAACTACATTCCCTTTCTTTCCTTCACAATACAATCTCCCAAGAGCAGTTTTTTTGTTCCAGTATAATTCCTTGCCTCCTGTCATGCCTCAATAACTAGGACCTCATTCTGGCCTCTTGTTTTTGGGCAGCTGCCTTCTCTAAAGGCCACTAGTGACTTTTGTATGGCCCGAATCTCCTTATGGCCAAAATGTTTCCTTTGAATGTTCTTTCTAAACAACTGCTGCTTCTTGAATTGATTTCCTTAGATTCTGCATTGTGGTCCTTCTATCTCGGATGCTACCTTCTCAACCTCCCTGGCAACTTCTCCACTACAGGGTTCTGTCCTGGGCCATCTCTTCCTTGCTAGACTCTCTCCCTATCAGCAACCTCATCTACTTGGGAAATTTCCCCTACCTTGACTATACTGATGACTTGCAAATATTCATTCTATAGACTCAACCTGTTTGAAAGTGAAAGTGAAAGCCATGGACTGTAGCCTGCTGGCTCCTCTCTCCATGGAATTCTCGATGGAAGAATATTAGAATGGGTAGCCCTTCCCTTCTCCAGAGGATCTTCCTGGCCCAGGGATGCAACTGGTGTCTCCTGCATTACAGGTAGATTGTTTACCAACTGAGCCCCAATTCCAAGATTTTAGCTGTCTAGACACCATCATTTGAATGTTATCAGGACACTTCAAATTCAACATTTCTAACATAAAACACACTTAATTTCTCTCCTACAAGGAATTTCTTCTTGGTTAATGAAACTTTTGTCTCAGGCGCATCATTTAGGGCATTATTTTTATCCCAGTTATCTTTTTGCCTTTCACATTGAGACAAGGTGTGACCTGGGACCTTTTGCAGCAGTGCTGCAATGCTTGCACCTGGACATACCTCTCCTCAAGCAACAAAATACAAAGAAATCACATGGGACTAAAAATAACTGCATGCTTGCACAGTTGGGGCAAATTCTGGACAAAAGATAGAAAGAGACCAAAAAGCCCAAATGCCACTTTTGAAAAGTCTGGAACAAAAGCAGTCCTTACTGTGCATGCCCCTTGTACACAATACCACCTAACGGGTGGGCAGACCACCTAAGCCACCCCTAGACACACTACTACCCTTACCCCATATAAGGAATAATCTCACCCTCACCTCAGGGAGCGAGCTAGCAAGGGTTGTTTGTCCTCTTATTCCCCTCTGCTGCAGCAGGGGCCCCATTAAAGTCTTGCCTGAATTTCTCGTCTGGCCTCTGATCAATTTCTATTGATTAAGGAGGCCAAGAATCCTCCTTGGTAACAATATAATAATGCTCATAAATACTTTCTTCAATGGTAAGTTTTCCGATATGGCCTACTTATACCAAAACTGCCTTAATTTGGGTCATCATCCTCTCTCCTGAATGATTTCAACTACCTCCTAACTGATATTCTGGACTCCTTCCCAACCTATTGTCCACATTGATTCAAAGTCAGTTAATCAAAGGATAAATATGATTGCATCTCTCATCTTATGAAGGCTTTGAGGGCTCCTTGTTGCCCATGGAACAAAGTCCAAATTCCAACTATTATGGCATTCAAGAGCTTTCACAGTTTGTCCCCTAAGTTTTCAAGCTCCCTTTTTTCTTTCCATGTTATGCATGTTGTTTCTTTGCATCTATAGTTTACTTTACTTGGAACATTCTTCTGCTGTTCTTTGTCAGTGAAAATTAAGGGATTGGGGAGATTGCACAAGAAAGACAACACTTCCTTCTGTGTTCTTCAAAGCCTTCCCATTTCTGATATTTCTTTTCTTTCCAGATAAAGAAAAAGGGGAAAACATTGAAAATAATGTTTACATCAACCATTTAGAAATTTAATAAAATATGAAGGGAAAAAAAATAAAACACATTTAAAACAAAATACTAATTAAAAATTTTTTTTCCATGCTTAGGCCAAGATCCCTGTCATGCAGGACACCCTGTCTTGGAAGAAGGGGCCTGAAGGATTTAATTCATAGAACATATTCCTTGTGGCTTCCTGAATCCCACAGGATCTTGTGCACATCTAGGAGTACACCTTGATAGTCTCCCACCTCCTGGAGTCCTTGTAGAGTAAAAGCAGAAATGAAATTCTGAACCATAGCCTGGTCCTAGGCCTCATTTATTGACCATGAAGTCTGCATGAGTCTATCCAAGTGCTTTGGTCAAGATAAACTGCTCCTCTTTCTTGAAGAGCAGTTGGTGATTAAGATGTGTGAGCCATCAGAGGGAGGCACCGAGCAGGAAGGGCAAGCATGGTGTCCTTAGAGCAAGTATTCATTTCTTTCACTGGTTTATACGCATGATGGATTCCTAATTCTTTCCATCTGGAGCCATGGGTAGGAGTTTAGCACCATCATTTCTTGCCCTTCCATTTTCTGCTCTACCCACAGGAGGTGGGATGTAAGCCAGCTTACATAAGGCAAGGAATCCACATGCTTGCCAACTCTTCTCTATTTCCTTTCTTATTGAAACTGCCTAAAGTGAAGGTAATGAATGCTCAACTGAAGTAAACTTTTTTCCTCCACAATGAATATACTGACAGTTAATCATGTGATGAAAATATAATATTAAAATGTTGGCAGCTGTTTAAAACCTTTGAAATGACAATCCACTCAGGAGGGAGTAATTAAAAAAAAAAAACCATGAAGCTTTGGTTATACCATTAACAATAATAATTTTAAAGAGATGTAATATAACACTGATAAACTAGTAATATAGCAATAAACTATGCTCTTCTTTGTGTTTTAATGCTCCATCTTTTTTATCAATGTAGTTTTAACTTTTCCAGTAATTCAAAATAACCTCCTAAAGTGTCTGTAATCTATGGGAGGACGTGATTCTTCTTCCACCTTTAGATCCCACTTAAATCATCAGCACTGGCCACTTCATCACCACTTCACGCCAGAGCATCACAGTCATGTTTCAAAAGTAGGTCTGAAGTTTCCGGGCCCTGTAGCAGCACACTGCTCTGGTTACTTTAAAGCTGAAGCCACATTTCCAACTAAGGGACCAACAGTAAATGTAGCACAGCTCTGCCCATTAAAACCAGGCATAGTCGTAGAACCAACGCCACAAGTGATCTCAGCAAACACGAAAGGGCCACCGAACGCACTCAGTAAGAGCGGAGACACAGAACCAAAGGCTCGTTATGCCAACCCCTTTGGGTTTAGTTCAGATAAAGGTAGGCCTGGTCTGACTGGTGACAGATGTAAGGAGTGTTAGCGGAACTGGCAACTGGAACAGGAAGCCACAAGGAATATGTTCTATTACTCCATCCTAGTAATCCAGGATGGAGAACATAGAGACGTCAAGAACGTGATTTCATCAAGAACTGATTGGGGAGGGTCCTTGCAGACAGCAAGCAATGAAAACACAAACTTTTAATTAGATGAGACAAAATGATGTGACAGAGGGAGACTGCACAAGTTCTCCATGTGTTTTGTCCTGGGCAAATTAACCTCTCTGAGCTGAAGTTTCCTTGGGGAAAAAAAAAAAAAGAGGATAGTATAGTATAGGCACATGGGACCTTTGGGAGGATTTAAATAAGCAAATACACTGGTAGTTGCTCAACGAATATTAACTCTTTCCTTAGCCTCCCTTTCCTTTTGACACAGAACTTTCTTAGTTGCACTTGGCTGTCACCATCTGAGAAAGATGTCAATGTCTGTGGAGACATCTTACCTCTTAACCAGACTCTAAACTCCTGGTGACCTTGTCTTCTCCATCCTCATATACATCGGGCCTAATGCAGTGCCCCTCGCAAAAAGGCAAATACTAACACCTAGAGTGCTGTGTGCATTTTATCAACAGATGCTATAGTTACCAACAGCTTAAGGCAGCAATTAGTTTATCTGAAATAAACATTTAGCCATCTAATAGGGGCTTGTATGTGTGTATTCAGAAACATAAATTATATATATTGATAAATACATAATACTTAGAAATGCATATATGAATAGGAACAAATAATATATAAAGAAATCTCTATTTAGAAATACACACACACACACACACACACTCTTAGATCTTGGTAATAAAGCACCAGAGGTAACTTTAGAAAGAAAAGGAAGCCTCTCTTGGATGAATTGTGAGGCTGTACTATCCACAGGCTTCCCTGGTGGCTCAGATGGTGAAGAATCTGCCTGAAATGTTGGAGACTCATGTTTGATCCCTGGGTCAGGAAGAGCCCCTGGAGAAGGGACGGGCTGCCCACTCCAGTATTCTTACCTAGAGAATCCCATCGACAGAGGAGCCTGGCGGGCTATAGTCCATAGGGTCACAAAGAGGCAGACGTGACTGAAGTGACTGAACACAATATCTGCAGGAGGAATCTAGAGGGTTCTTGGGCACCTCGTATTCATCTTCCAAGGGGACGGCAATTCTCTGTACTCTGCTTAGGCCCCCAGTTCACATCCCTGCCTTCTCATTCTCAGTAAGTGATGGTCCTTTATCAGAAAAACACTGAAATTATCCAGCAAGAATTCTGATCACATCACTCTCCTGCTTAATACCTACAGTCTAATGTCCTCCCACTAGTCTGTCTCTGGCTGGCGTCCAGGCCTGGTGGCCCTGCCCCTTCCCCTGACTTCTGCATGGCTGTATTCCCCACACAATGCCCCCGATCCCAGGGCTGCTTTACCCGGCTCTCTCTGCCGGGAGCCCCCAGGCTTTTTCACCAGCTACCTCTTCCTCAGCCTTCACAGAGCCAATCATCACATTCAGGCTATTTTACATAAAACCTACACCTCAGCACACATCTATTCTTCAGGCTCTTGTAGCTTGAATTATTCTTTCTCTTCTGAATTTTCAACTTCTACATTCTTTTTCTTCTTTCTCTCAGCCTAAAAACATACCTCTCTCTCCATTAAAAAAAAAAAAAAAAAAGTCTTTCAAATGTAGATCTTTTTCCTAAAAAGCTGCTAAGAAAATATCCTGGGCTCTGCTACATCACTCCCTCACTGCCCCTCTCTCAGTACCCCATAGGCTGGCTTCTGAGAAGCTATTCTTGCAAAAGTGACCTACAACCCCTGTGATGGTGAATTTTATGTGGCAACTTGACTGGGCCACTTGGTGCCTAGATAACTTATGAAATATTATTTCTGGGCATGTCTGTGATGGGGTCCCTGGAAGAGATTGGCATTTGGATTGGTGGGTTGAGTAAAGCAGATGGCCTGCCCAAGGTGGGTGGACATCACACAATGTGTTGAAGACTTGAACAAAAAGGTGGGAAAAAATTGGATTTTCCCTCTCGGCCTGACCACTTGTGCTGGGCCATCCATCTCCTCTGTCCTCAGCACACCTGGTTCTCAGGCCTTCAGACCCGAGTGGAAATCTATGCCATCAGCCCCTGAGGCTCTCAGGCCTTCAAACTATACCAGCCTGCAGACAATAGACCAGGGAACTTCTCAGTCTCCATAATCACATGAGCCAATACCTTATAATAAATCTAAATTTGGATATCACATGGATATATAGATATATAGCTATATCTCTTTTTAACTTCATAGCTGTGTACATTATTGTACACTTTATGTACACTATACACTTTATACACATATGCATGTCATTATATACATAGCTATGTATGTGTATGTGTAAATATAACTCCTATTGATTCTGTTTCTCTGAAAAGCCCTAATATAACCTTTTAACTGCCAAATTCAGCCCTCGCCTCACTTAGAATCTCTGTGGCAGCTGAGATTATTGGCATCTTCTCCTATTTTTTCAGTGGTTCCATGACCTTCCAATCTCATATTATCTCTTTGGGCATCCCAGGTGGCACTAGTTGTAAAGAACTCAGATACCAATGCAGGAGACATAAGAGATGTGGGTTTGATCCCTGGGTTGGGAAGATCCCCTCTAGGAGGGCATGGCAGCCCACTCATGGAGCCAGGCAGGCTACAGTCCATAGGATTGCGAAGAGTCCGAAATGACTGAAATGACTTGGCATGCAGGCACTATCTCTTTAGTCCTTTTCATTCTCATGCATTCGTTTTGGTTCAGTTTGCTCTTTCATGCTGGTGTACCTGCTGGACTTTTATCTTGATCTCTTTCTTCCCCTCTCCATATACTTTATCTTTGTGATTTCACCCATTATCCATGATGGCTTTACTTTCTAGATGCTGATGATTCCCAAGCACATGTCCAGGGCAACCTCCTTCTGGCCTACAGATTCACATCGTCAGCAGCATCTTGAATATTTTTGCTACTGTGTTTTCTTCCTCCCCCTGGAGCACATATGCTCTCCTGGCCTCAGGAGATGTTGATTGTGCCCACTACCTTCTTGCCATGAGAGCCTGGCACCAGTAGTCACCATCCCCCAAGTCAGTCTTAACCCAACTTCTGATTCTTGCATGCCCCCCTGCCATCCTTTTGTGCTGCCCCACTCCCCCTAATCACAGCCTTCTCGCCTCCTCTATCAGCCCATCCCTGGCTGCCATGAGTGATTGGGAGTCTCATGGCTGGCCTTTGGCACACTTAGGGCCTTCCTTGTCCTACTCATTGCTCTGTTCCCTTTCTTGTCTTGTTGCCCAGCTTGAAAATCATTACCTCATCCTCACTTATGAAGAGTTAACCAGCTGGCCTTTCTGTTATCTAACTCTTTCTCTGCTCCAGCTAAAAAGTCCCAACTTACAGGCATTGTTGATTGCCACTTGAGGCAAATTTTTTAAAAGCGAGGAGGTAGGAGGAGAGAGTGAAAATTATGCCAGAAATAAAGTATTTAAAAAAAAATGTTTTTTTTCTTCCTGTGATGATACTGGGGATGGGGAACGTCAGTGTAGTGAGTGAACTCTAGAAGAGCTGTCATTAAAAACCACTCTTCTCCTGGAGCTGGTGTCTAGCTAGTTCCACTCAGCACTGCCAGGTAGTACCAGGACTTGGCACAGGGGCCTGACCCATGCTCTTGGCAGTCCTGTGCCAATTCCATCAACCTGGGCAGGAGAGTCCTCTTTATTCTTGGTAACATCCCTGGAGTCAACTACTAGACCCTGGGAACCATCTCCAGTAAACTCCCTGCCTCTTTCTTTTTAGCAACATCCTACCCTCCACCCTCTTTTTAGGAGGAGCATTGCTTACCTTCCCAGGAGCATTGGTTTCCTCTACCTGCTCACCTCTTCTCCTACATCTTCTAGCAGGATCTTTAAACCCAGATGCAACTCCTCCCTGACTCCTCTAGCTCTTCCAGTGTGGGGAAAGGAGGTGGGTTTTAGTGCAAGAAAGCAAGATATATTATCATTCAGCCTTTTTAGTGCAGCAAATACAAGGAATAGTTTAATTTCTGTATTAAAGTTCTAAAGATTCTGACTTTGCCACTCTTGAAAATATCTTTCAGAAACGCATGCTATCTAGGTATGCAATTTAAAAAGAATATATTTGTAAGAAACTAAAAATAGAGCTACCATATGATACTGCAATGCCACTTCTGGGCATACATCCAGAGAAAAACATGATCCAAAAGGATACATGCACCCTAATATTCACTGCAGCACTGTTTACAATAGCCAAGACATGGAAGCAACCTAAATGTCCATCAACAGAGGGATGGATAAAGAAGATGTGGTGCACATATACAATGGAATATTACTCGGCCATTAAAAAGAATGGAATAATGCCATGTGCTGCAACATGGGAGGACCTAGAGAGTGTCATGTTGAGTGAAGTCAGTCAGACAGAGGAGAAATAGCTTATGACATCCCTTATATGTGGAATCTAAAAAGACATGATGTAAATGAACTTGTCAAACAGAAAAAGACTCACAGACTTAGAGAATGAACTTACAGTTCCCAGGGGAAAGGATGGAAGGAAGGGATAGTTAGGGAGTTTGGGATGGACATGTACACACTGTTATATTTAAAATGAATAACCAACAAGGACCTACTGTATAGCACATGTAACTTTGCTCAGTGTTATGTGGCAGCTTGGATTGCAAGGGAGTTTGGGGGAGAATGGATACATGTAGATGTATGACTGAGTCCCTTCACCTGTTTACCTGAAACTATTACAACATTGGTTCATCAGTTATACTCCAATAAAAAATAAAGTTTTAAAAAAATAAAGGAAAGGAAAAAATTTTTTAATAAATAAAAAGAATATATTTTAAAAAGAAGAACAAAGTTGGAGAACTAACATTTCCTGATTTCAAAACTTACTACAAAAGCTATAGTAATCAAACAGAATGGTAGTAACATAAAGCTGACACAGAGACCAATAGAATATAACAGAGAGCCAAAAGTAAACCCTCACATATATGATCAATTAATTTTTGACAAGGATGCCAAGACCACTCAATGAAAAGAGGATAATCTTTTCAACAAATGGTGGGGGTTGCGGGGACGGGTTATCCACAGGCAAAGGGATGAATCTGAATCCTTCCCTTGCAACACATACAAAAATTAACCCAAGATGAATTGAAGTTAATCAAACCTAAGTGATAAAACTATAAAGCCCTTAGAAGAAAATATAGGTACAAATCTTCAGGACATCAGATATGACAATGATTTCTTGGATAAGACAAGAAAAGAAAACTTCAAAACTTTTGTGCATCAAAGTGCACTGTCAAAAGTGCACTGTCAATAGAGTGAAAAGGCAGGCACAAAATTAGATAATATGTTTGTAAAATCTTATACTAATGAAGGCTAAATATCCAGAATATATATATATTTTTAAAACACTTATAATTCAACAACAACAAAATGATTCAGTTCAAAAATGGACAAAAGACTTGAATAGACATTTCTCCAAAGATGAAATACAAATGACTAATAGCACATGAAAAGAATGCTCAACATCATTAGCCATTATGGAAATACAAATCAAAACCACTTATACCCATTAGGGTGGCTATTATTTAAAAGAATAAAACAAGTGTTGGCAAGGATATGTCGAGATTGGAACTCTTGTGCACTGCTGTTGGGAATGTTTTCCATTATGGAAAACTGTATGGCAGTTCTGCAAAAAGTTAAACAGGATTACCGCATGAGTCAACAATTCCACTTTGGGGTGTAGATCCAAAAGAATTGAAAGCAGGAATTTCTAGCATATATTTACACAACCATGTTCATAGCAGTATAATTTACATGGCCAACAGATGGAAACAACTCAGATGTTATCACTGGATGAATGAATAAACAAAATGTGGTACAATGCAATAGTATTCTGCTTTGAAAAGGAAGAAAATTCTGACACACGCTGTAACATGGATGAACCTTGAAAACATTATTCTGACAAGCCAGTCACAAAAGGATAAATACTGTACAAATATTTATATGAGGTACCTAGAGTAGGCAAAGGGTGATAACTTTGGGGGAAAACTTGACTGCATTCTCTCCTGAGGTATGGCTGTGATAATACTGATAGAATTACACTTGCGGTTAATTAAATTTTAAAGAAAATAAGACACTGGGTCTAAGAAGCTGAAGTTTCCATTTGAAAATCGTTCATGGGGTCAAGGCAGAGAGCAGCCTCCACTAGGTGTTCTTGTTCGCCTCTAGCCCTCCAGTGCAGAGTGATTTCAGAGCTGGCCCCCAGAAGTACAGAGTGGGTTCTAGCCCACCCCAAGTTCCACTGTTTTGCTCTTGAGGGAGCAGATGGTAAGTATCAAACTTATTATGTTGGCAAGTTTGAGGAGGTCAGGGGAAGAAATACTTGTTTTGACTGAGGAGATGTTGGGAAATCTTCATGGAAAAGGAATCACTTAAATAATATTGCTTGAAAACTCAGGCAATAGGCACTCCTGCTCTGGGCCCCTGGTTTTAGAGGGATCCCATTCTGGTTTTCCTTTGGCAAGGCCACTCTCCAGGAGTAAGGAATCCACAAGACCCCAGAATTCCAGAAGGTCCCTGGAGAAGGGGGCAACAGAGGATGTCATCATTGACTCAGTGGACATGAAAGTGAAAGTCGCTAGTCGTGTCTGACTCTTTGAGACCCCATGGACTATATACAGTCCACGGAATTCTCCAGGCCAGAATACTGGAGTGGATAGCCTATCCCTTCTCCAGCAGATCTTCCTGACCCAGGAATTGAACTGGGGTCTCCTGCATTATAGGCGGATTCTTTACCAGCTGGGCTGCCAGGGAAGCCCTAAAGGACATGAGTTTGAGCCAACTCCAGGAAATAGTGAAGGACAGGGAAGCCTGGCATGTTGAGCTCCATGGGGTCACAAAGAATCAGACATGACTGATCAACTGAACAACAACTGCCTAAACGGCTCCAAGCTCAAATGCTGGACGTCTTCCTGGCACAGCAGACTACGTGAGTCAGATACTTGGACATGAGAGCTGAGTTATCTATAGGGATACACATGAAGCAGGATGGAGCTGAGGATGAAAAGCAAGGGGGGCAAGAAGTCAGAGGTCAGGTCTTTCCATGCCACCTCATGTTGATAGGAAAGTCAAGGAATCTGAGAACTCAAAGTCTGAACCTGGACTTTTGGGTCCTTATAAGTCATAAGGACCAAGGTAGGAGGATAAAGCATATTTAACTCAATAGTTTGTTAACTTGGTATAATTCTGAAACATTTCAACATATTGTGTGTGGGTGTCCATTTGCTCTCCTCCCCCAGGTCCCAGGAACCTGAGGGGTATGCCTGAGCTTCAAGTATGACTTGCAGGAAGGGTAGGATTAGGAAATGCAGAGAGGAGGAGAGGTTTCAGATGAGTGTGATGCAGAGAACAGAGTCCTAGTTTAGCTCCCTCAGTTTGTCATTTCTCCAGCTAAATATTGCTAAGTATCTTTGATTGATTTCCAATATATTCTCGAATCAGTGCTTCCAAACTTTTCAACTCCTCCGGACACTGCCACCCTCAGCGTTCCTGCCCATGGTGCCTTCCTGTAGGGGCAGCACCCAGAACTGAGCATGGGGTGGGCAGAGCAAGACTTCATGTTCACGTCTCTGTCCAGCTATGAACACACCCTGAGATCAGCAGACATTTCTCTTCACCCAGGCTCAATGATATTGCTGTCCACTCAATCTCCACTTCATTTCCAGATCTTATGGTTGAGTCGTGTTTTCCCCATTCTATTTTGTTCCAGTTATATTCTTAATAAAAGTCTCATTTATCTTTTATCTTTTTTTTTTCTAAAATTTATCTGTGAATCTGCCTGCGATGCAGGAGATGTAGCTTTGATCCCTGGGTTAGGAAGATCCCCTGGGAGAAGGAAATGGCAACCCACTCCAGTATTCTTGCCTGGGAAATTCCATGGACAGAGGAGTCTGGTGGGCTATCATAGGGTTGCAAGAATTGGACACAACTTAGTGACTAAACCACTATCTGTAAACACTTCTCTTGGATCCTGAGTCAGTCTCCTATAAAGTAGGCGAGGGTCTGAGGAAAATATTAAGAAGCTGGTAAATTTCAAATTTCCTTTAAAAAGAAAACCAAATTGGATCCTTCTGTAGTCTCAAAGCTGCATGATTTCACTTTAGAGGGGTCATGTGGACACGGGAACTTGTGCCTATCCTGAGCCTGATGGAGAACGCTAGGCTTGCACAAAGATCATAGTTTTGATTTACAGGAAGTTTGATGGTTCAACTTCTCACCAAGTGTGTATAGAGCCAGTGCGGGTCTGTCTTCTGTTGGATGGACAGCAGGGCGCTCTCACTGGATGACTGTTGCATCAGCAGAGCCGGGACCTGTCTGCACTGAGGGTGCCTGTTGGAACTGGCCCAGCTGCACGCAGAGCCACACAGGGACTGTGCACTTAAAATATCCGACAAGAGGTTTGCTGATGCTGTGCGGTGGTTCCAGCACTATCCTGGGTATGGTGTAGGACAGAGAAGGAGGACAAGTCCCTCATGGCCCTCAGGAAGCTCATGGACCTAAGACCTGCCAGCAGGACAGCTGTGCGGCAGGCTGAGTGCTTCCTGCTCCACAGGCACCGACATTTAGTCCTTGCAATGACCCTTGAGTGAGGAGCCTGTGGTCGGGAGCAGAAAGCACTTCAAGCCTGCAAACGTCTACATTCTCGTCCCTGAAAACTGTGAATATTTCCTCACAAGGCAGAAAGGCCTTTGCAGAGTGATTAAGTTAAGGATCTTGAGAGGATTATCCTGGATGATCTGGGTGGGCCCAGTGTGGTTGTTTAGTCCCTCAGTCGCATCTGTCTCTGCAACCCCATGGACTGCAGCACACCAGGCTCTCTTGTCCATCACCATCTCCTGGAGTTTGTTCAAACTCATGTCCATTGAGTCGGTGATGCCATCCAACCATCTCTTTCTCTGTCGCCCCCTTCTCCTCCTGCCTTCAATCTTTCCCAGCATCACAGTCTTTTCTAATGAGTCAGTTCTTAGCATCAGGTGGCCAAAGTATGGGAGCTTCAGTTTCAACATCAGTCCTTCCAATGAATAGTCAGGGTTGATTTCCTTTAGGATTGACTGGTTAGATCTCCTTGTAGCCCAAGGGACTCTAAAGAGTCTTCTCCAGCACCACAGTTCAAAAGCATCAATTCTTTGGCACTCAGCCTTCTTTATGGTCCAACTCTCACATCCATACATGACTATTAGAAAAACCATAGCTTTGACTATATGGACCTTTGTCTCTGCTTTTTAATGCACTGTCTAGGTTTGTCCTAGTTTTTCTTCCAAGGGGCAAGCATTTTTTAATTTCATGGCTGCAGTCACTATCTGCAATAATTCTGGAGCCGAACAAAATAAAGTCTCTCAGTTTCCACTGTTTCCCCATCTATTTGCCATGAAATGATGGGACTGGATGCCATGATCTTAGTTTTCTGAATGTTGAATTTTAAGCCAACTTTTTCACTCTCCTCTTTCACTTTCATCAAGAGGCTCTTTATTTCCTCTTCACTTTCTGCCATTAGGGTGGTGTAATCTCTGTATCTGAGGTTATTGATATTTCTCCCAGCAATCTTAATTTCAGCTTGTGCTTCATCCAGCCTGGCATTTTACACAATGTACTCTACATATAAGTTAAATAAGGAGGGTGACATTATACAGACTTAACATGAGCTCCCTGTTTCTTGGACTATCCAACAGGGTTCTCTGCCAGAATCTTTGTGACCCCATGGACTGTAGACAACCAGGCTCCTCCGTTCATGGAATTCTCCAGACAAGAATACTGGAATGGGTTGCCATGCCCTGTCTCCAGGGCATCTTCCCGACCCAGGGATAGAACCTGGGTCTCCTGCATTATAGGCGAACTCTTTACCATGAGCCACAACCACTAACTTATGAAATGAGTATTAATCTCTCTACTTTACTTTAAAGGAAACAGGCTCAAAGTTTTGGTTGGGGTATGTCCTAGTTAACAAGCCTTATACATTTGGAGCCAGGGTCTGAACCTATCTGAGTCTAACTTCAAAGACTTACAGTCTCTCCACACTGAACTTCTGTTGAAGTGGAAGAAATATCATCTCTGCCTCTTGGTTTTGAGGAAGCTCAAAAGGCTCCCTCACATGCCTACTCCAAGGATTCCATTACCCAGGACCTGAGGTGGGTAGGGTCCTTGGGCAGCAGGACTGGGAAGGCCCCAGGAAGGAGCGGCTGGGATGAGGGAGAAGAGACTGGATCCTCTTGGGCCCACCTCCAGCCACGTGAGGGCAGTGAATCCTGGAAGCCAAGGGGGCCCTGGTTTAAAGGTATCCCAAGTGGCTCAGTAGTAAAGAATCTGCCTGCCAATGCAGGAGACACAAGAGACATGGGTTTGAACCCTGGGTCAGGAAGATTCCCTGGAGGGGGGCATGGCAACCCACACAGTACTCTTGCCTGGAAAATTCCATGGACAGAGGAGCCTGGAGGCTACAGTCCATGGGGTTGCGAAGAGTCGGACATGACTGAGCATGCATGCACCAGTGGCGGGTGTGGATAGCACTAAGGACATCTCTCTCCAGCGGCACCGCTCTCTCAGGCTGACCCAGAACACGGAACACACGTATCTCAGCTAAAGCGTGGTCAATGGGCCTGCCCACTTTGGATAAGTTTTCTCCTCAGTGTCCTTCCTCGCAGTCATCTGCCATCTGCATTGGCCCTACACTTTCAAAACCCAATTCAAGTTTGGAGAGAAAATTATGCGTGGAGTACTGGCTTTTTAAAAGGATGCCCAGCGGCAAGTGGTGTGGCTTACTTGCCAGAGGCCTCGTCAAACTGTGGGGCTCCCCTGAACCCCAGCAGGCAGGGAACCCCAGCCCAGGACCCTGCTGTCCCTCAGGGAATCCCCCCACCCCCGGGGCAGGCATCCTTCTATGGCATTTCTGGCAGAGAGCTCTGACGGACAGTCCCAGAAACAGGGAGCTACATCACAAGAGATGGACTCCACTACTGGATGGAACTGTTGGGAATTCTGCTGAGAAATATGCTGAGACTACTGTTACCTCCTACACAGAAGTGTGAGTTACTATTAAATTTGAAAATAACTACCTGAAGAGATAGATTAGCCATATACCATTTTATCTAAATGCTTGGAAATACTATGGCCTTTTCATTTTTGAAATTGCTAGAAACTTTCTCTAAGTGACATTCAAATTATTTATACTGCAAAGGATAATCTGAACCTTTTCTATTTTCAGAAGCCATTTTGTATCTGAAAGGAAGGACATCAATGATGTTGGGGCCCTGACTTATTTTAATGGCAAAGTAATTATCTGTACAAATGTACTGAGTCTTCTAATACCATTAGGATCACTGACCTACAAGACAGCATCCATTGTGTCAAGCGACCGCATTGAAATAGCATAGTTTTAGCTTAGCCTGTACAAATTTAGTTCTCTTTGAGCCAGAAAGAATTCCAATATATAAACTAGTACTTGAAAAATAAATACACCATTGGATCAATATAATTATGGATTTCTCCCCAAATTACTCCATTAGATGATTTCAGAAACCAAAGTGAAGTTAAATAAAGCAAGAAAATTATAAAGCAGAAGAGATTACTGAAAGTAAGTAAAAGCTAATAGTTACTGAATGCTTACTATGTGCCAGGCATAGTGCTCACAGTTTTCACCTTTGCAAATCTGCCAAAGGTTGATTTCACCCCTCTATTACAGATTTTAAAAGAAAATTAAAGACTTAAGTTTAAATGCCTTGCCCAAGATCACAGTTGGTGCTGTCACTGTAATTTGATCCCAGATCGCTCAGAGCCAAGAGCCCACATTCTCACTCTTGCTAAAACCATACCTCTCATATGCTGAAATAAGAATCAACTGGCTATATTCAATATCCTGAGATAAACTATAATGGAAAGCAATATAAAAAAGAAAAAAATACATATATAATTGAATCACCTTGCTCTACAGCAGAAATGAACACAGCTTTGCAAATCAACTGTCAGTCACTCAGAAGTGTCTGACTCTTTGCGACCCCACGGACTGTAGCCCACCAGCCTCCTCTGTCTATGGGATCTTCCAGGCAAGAATACTGGAGTGGATAGCCATTCCCTTCTCCAGGGGATCTTCCTGACACAAGGATTGAACTATTTTCAAAAAAAAAAAATCAGGACGTGAGTCACCTGCGATAGGAAATAGAAAACAACGGAGGCTTCAGTAAAGCAGTTTATTTCTCTGGAACGCAGAAACAGGTAGTCTGGGGGCTCGTAGGGTCCTTCAGAGTGTCAAGGACGGAAGCTCTCTACACGTTCCTGTGAGGATTCATGGTCCCAGATGGAAAGCTGGAAGTTCCAGTCATTACCTGTTCATTTAAGCTGGTGGAGGAAGGAATACGGACCTCCCACGTCTTTGAGGACACATTCCCAAAGTTGCTCAGATCACTGGCCAGAACTTACTGACACCTAGCAGCACAAGAGGCTGGGAAGGTAATCCTTAGATTCTAGGTGGCTTGCACCCAATTAAAAATCAGAATTGTAAGGAGGGAATTGAGAGCGTCAAGTAAGTAACAGCCTCTGCCAGTGAGTTTAAGGAATACACCAGCAATAAAATATAGACCTGAATCCCTTCATCTCCTCCTTTGTGCAAGTGTATTTTCTGTTAACAAGAAATGGACCACTAATTTATATTTCTCTGGACATTTGAACTATTTAATGAAAACATGGTACTAGAGTAATAGACCCTCATTGCCACCACTCAGAATTCAATCAATGCTAACATCTTCCTTCAGATCTTAGTAAGAAGTCTTGGCTCAGATGGGGACCCTTTGTTGCCATGCTCCCAGGCCCTCCCTTTCTGAGGCAACTGCTTTTCTGAATGATGTGTTTTCCACTGATGGTTCTGTATTTTCTCCTTATAAATAACAACAGTACTTAAAACTACATATAAGTGGCATACATGTCACCTTCTGATATCTTGTTTTCATTCAATATTTTTTTTAAGGGCCAGCCACTGATGCTGGCAAGTTAACTCATTCTAACTGCTCATTTGCCATCTAATTACCCATTGTGCAATTTTTTTTCTTGTTCATGGAAATGTAGGGTCCATCTCCAGATTTTTCCAGACACAAGCAATTTAGCTGTAACCAGCCACTAAGTCTTCTTGTCCACCTGCACATGGGTTCCTTAGAGTGCCGCTTCTCAAGCTGCAAGGAGTCACCCGAGAAGTCGTGTTAACCTCAAACTCACTCAGCAGTTCTGGGGTGGGACCTGGGTGACAGTCCCCGTGCTGTGACTCTGCAGATACTGTGAGCCTCTAAGTCTACCCTGGAGTTGTCAAGTCAGGGCGTACATCTTCCACTGCCATAGACACCATCACTTCGAAGCAACTGTTCTCATTTCTCCATTCTTACCAACACTTGATCCTGTGAGACTTTTTTGCCTTTTGCCCATTTGAACACATGAAACGACTAAGTCATTTCCCTGATTATCATTGATAATGATCCCCTTTTCATATTGTCTGACTACTCAAGCGTTTTATGGTCATGTATTTTACCCATTTTTCTAACGCAGCAGTTCCAAGTGTGACCTGACGACCTTGGGAGATCCAGGGATGGCCCCCAAGGTCCTTCTTTATCCAACTTCCTATCCACAGGAGGCTCAATTTTCTTCATATACTTTCACCAAAACACAGAGCATCAGACTGACTGCAGAAGCAGATATGAGAACCCAGCTGTTTTCTGTTAAGCCAGACGTTAAAGAAATCTTCAGAAATGTAAAACAAATGCCTCTCTTCTCATTAAACTTTCATTTTGAAAAAGTTGCTTTCCAAAAGTGTTATTTAACATGTATTATTTTAAATAAGTTAATACTTTAAAAATTCCTCTATTTTAATTTCTAATAGAGTAACTATCAATAGATATAACCTACCAACAAAAAAACAGTTTGGGCTTCTCAATTGTTAAAAGGGGTCTTGATACCAAGAACTTTGAGAACTACTTCATATTAATGCATGGCTGTCAACTGCTCACTGACTTACAGGAGGTTCTTTTGTCTTTTAATGGGATACTAATCCTTTGTCAGTTACATGTATCATAAACATTTTCTCCCAGATTGAGTGAGGCTTGTCTTTTTACTTATGGTTCCTATTGTCCTGCAGATGTTTTTCATTTTGATACAACCTTATTTTCCTATAGTGTTGGACTTTTGATAAGGATACTGCTCCTATTTTGAAATAGGGGAAGTCTCACTGGACTTTATAGAGAACCCAAGGTTTGGTATCACTGAATGATTATGGAGAGAAAAAAAATTGGATTTCCCCTAACACTCTCCTTCCAGAACCAACAAGCAATGCATCTTCCACACCTGAGCTAGCTTCAATCAAGACAGTAGTTACCACTAAATTTAAATGAGATCAATGTAAAATATGAGCTCGAATATTTTTCAATATTCTGCTCTGCCTCAGACAAAACTGAATGTCTGTGAGTCAGCAAAAATAACATTTTACCCTTGGCATAACATATGTTTCTATTCTCCTCTTCAGAAGTAGATTGGAAATTCCCTTAAAACTTAAAGCACATTTAATTCAGCACATATACTGCTATCTGCAAATATTTTAACTGGAAAAGGTTTAATTTATCCAAATTCAACAAAATTGTATGTAAAGTTTCTGCATTTAAAAAAACATTCTCACATATACTATTGTATTTGATCTTAATAATTATCCTGTGTGCTAAATGGAGACAATATTATTATGCTAACAACTGAGTCAGACATAAGCAACATGAAGTTCAGAGAAGTTAAATGACTTATCAGCAGCATACACAGGATGAGATGTGAAACCTAATTTCCAATCACAACTGATGAAGCTCTCTTAAAAAGTATGGATGATTTTTGACAGTCAGAATAAAACTGACAAGTAACCCCAACCAATCTTCACATGTAGTAGTAATAAATTTGAATACACCTGCAGGGTTAGTACCTGCATGGAAAGCAAGGGAGATCTGAAGGGCGTCTGCAGGACACTATCTGCCTTTCCAGATGACTTCCAATTTTTTACTGATGATAAATAACCTGTGACTAATATGCCCTCCCATTCATTAATATCCCTATTCATGACTATGACCAATTGATTGCTCAAATTATAGGAAGGTGGTGAGTGTTCAGATGAAACTTGAGAGGAAAAGATCAAAGACAGAAAACTGGCTGGTATTTTCCCTAAAGGGACCAAGAAATGGAGGAAAACAATTAGAAAGAATTAGCAATAAGTTAGGGAGAAAGAGGAGAGGTAAAGAAAATAAACATCTATCTAAAATGAAAAAGATAAAAATTTAGCCACAAATGCATCTTTTTAAGTCCATCGCACAAAATGGATCCATACCATCAATATTATCCATGAACAGTTCAGAAAAACTTGCCATCAGGGACCGTAGTGTGTTTTAGAGTTCATGCATAACTAAAGATTGCTTCATTTGATGATTCAAGGATATATGGAGAGAATTAACCTCACTGATCAGCAAGTATATATTTCAAAGCTAGTGAGTTCAAAATTACTTTCAAGTTCAGCTAAAAGCACTGCCTATTTAATCCATCCTAAAAACTGACTCGTCACTGATCCATGTACTCAACCACACTCATAAAGATTCTCCCTATTTCTTCTGATTTAATATTCATCCTTGCTACAGAATAGATGGCATAAATAGCAGCCCTGGAACACAATCTTTCATTTAAAAAGTTTCTCTCCATTGAATGATGAAAAAACAAAAAACTTCTGAAAACAGTGAAAAAAAATCCAAGGAAGAATATCCTCTATTAAAAGAGTCAGAATATATTGTGAACCATGGGCTACCTGAATTCATCATGCTTTATACCTGTCACTGTGCATATTTATGAGAAGGAAGCACCCTATAAATTAATTTGTTCCAACTCCATGAGTCAAATCAGGGTGAAAAACCAAAAGATATATCCTATTGATAATTACCAGTAAAATCTCAAGTTAAACAGATATACCTTGTAGAAATACTATTGTTGAAAAACAACCATATATGTTCAATTAGTTTTCACTTATCATTATCCTCCGGGGGGGGAAATGCAGTAATCAACAACAGGTTATTTAGAAATGGTTTTAAAATCAGAACTGGAGTCATGGCATCAGGTGGAAAAAAAAAAATCCATGACGATTTTAAAATGATCTGAGTCATCAACAGATCATGAAACAGAACACAAAGGCACCAAATCATATAAAAGTATTTCATGTGAAATTCACAAAATAAAGCAGAAAGGAGAATTTGTATGTGTTAAAATAATTTAATTCTCCCTGTACATTTCTGTCCACATGAGCCAACAAAAGTCAAGAAAGCATACTTTACAATATTTACCTGTTTTGGGACATTCAAGTCAATTTCAGATGGCAAAAGTAGAATTCAGTCACTAATGACATGTTTAAAAAATATATATTAAACAAAAAAAATGTTTTTACAAGATAAAAAATAATTTTCCACAATGCAATAAATTGCAGATCACTGAAATTTTAACTCTTTAGATGATTTCAGTTCAGTTTTTGGTTTCAAAATCTAGAGACAACTGAAAGAAAAAAGCATTGGCAGAATTTCTATCTGTTTTTACGTTTCTCTTTTTTGTTTCGACTATTTGTTACACTGTTCAAAGATGTTGAGGATGAAGGTGCTCTTGCATGACCGGTGGCCTTTAGATGATCAAAAAGTTTGTTCCGGGATGGAAATTCACTATGGCAGGTTGTACAGCTGATAAGCACATCACTCTGAGAAGGGGAGAAAAAAATCATAAATGAAAGCAAGTGTTATTATCTGAGAGCAATGTTTTCATGTTGAGATTAAATATCAAGCAATTGCAAAATACCAAGACAGACTCAGCAGAGGCAACTGTTCTTGGAAGCTGAGTTTCATTAACCAATACCATCAACTCTAAGGGTCTTGAGACATTCAAGAGCACATGCCGTAAGGATAAGGCCCTGGATTTCAAAGTAATGAAAAACACAACAGAAACTGTTCTGGTATAATCTGAGACGTTCAGGGTGCCTCTGTTTACCATCAAGAAAAAAATGTCAGTGGCACGTATATTCTGAATAAAATTTACATTCATCAAGGAAAACTGCTGATGGAGCCACACGCATGTAGCAGATGAAGGGTTCACCAGGTACACACTTAAATCTTTAGATTAGACTCAAGGATGCAGATTACACTGCTTAGACAACAAGGTCCACGGAAAAGCTGTCAATATTGTTTGGACTTACCACTGTCTGTGGTTCAGCAGGTACTCTGACAGACTTTTTAGTATCTTTGGCTTTCTTTCCTTTGGGTTTAGAAACACTGGAAAATAAATGAAAGAATTCAGGCTAATTCAATAATAATGTACCCCCCTTTTAACTTGTCATCTAGAACCCAAGAAGATTCGAAAGAGTAACGTGCATTTTAAAGAAAAATTCATTCATTTTAATGGCCAAGTGAATTAATTTTCACATCTCAAATGAACAACTTTAAAAAACAACTTTAGAGGTAAGATTACATACCAAATTTGATACAAAAACGGAGGAATTTACTTAAAAGTTGAAACACAAGATAAAGCAAGACCTCTAAAATATCTTTGAACTTTTTATTCAGTGCATTTTTGTAAAAAAAAAAAAAAAGTAAGTACTTAATACTCCATTTACTGAAGCAAACTATCTTCATGGCCAACCAGCAGTGCTCACAAATAACCTATGACATTAAGAGACAACTTGTTAAACCTGATTCAGCTAATGATAAACATTTCACCAGTTCCACAGTGAAATGAGAAAAACAGACACTGCAATGCATTTTTCATATAATTAAATTTGTTAAATGTAAAGCATTTTCTTTTGTTAAAAGATGATGTCTTTCTGTTGATGTGATGAGTTTCTCTCCCCTGTATTCTATAACCCAGAGACTGCCAGTCAGTATATTCAGTTTCCTCCTGTTCTCCTTTAACTCCAAAAGATCCCTCTGCTTAATCTGCTATGTAAATCTTCATTTTCCTCAGTGCTCTCATATTTTCCCTCATTTGTGCTAACCAAATTCTTACGGTAAAATCTGAGTGCAACTATGTTTACAGAACAGATGGGATGGGTTATAACCAATGAGTTAAAATGCTGTCAAGCACTTCGTCAGAACCTAGGAGTCTGTATTAAGTTATGTGGTCTATACATTTAAAAGATGCTGACAAGTGGGGCTCCCCTGGTAGCTCGGTGGTAAAGAATCCACCTGCCAATGCAGGAGACACGGGTTCAATCTCTGATTCAGGAGGATTCCACACGCCACACAGCAACTAAGCCTGTGAGCCGGAACTACTGACGGAGGCTGTGTTCCAGGGCCCCGGGGCCACAACTACTGAGTCTATCTGCCGCTACTACTCAAGCACTCTGGAGTCCATGCTCCACAGTAAGGAAAGCCACTGCAATGAGAAGCCCACAACCACAACTAGAGAGTAGCCTCTGCTCCCTGAAACCAGAAGAAAAAGGCCGCAGAGCAATGAAGATGCAGCATAACCAAAAATAAGCACAAGTAAGTAAAATCTTTAAAAAAAAAAAAAAAAAGATGCTGATAAGGAGTGTAACGCAACACTATGTAGTATTCAGTTCAGTTCAGTCGCTCAGTCGTGTCCGACTCTTTTCGACCCCATGAACTGCAGCACGCCAGGCCTCCCTGTCCATCACCAACTCCCGGAGTCTACCCAAACCCATGTCCATTGAATTGGTGATGCCATCCAACCATCTTATCTTCTGTCGTCCCCCTCTCCTCCTGCCCTCAATCTTTCCCAGCATCAGGGTCTTTTCAAATGAGTCAGCTCTTCACATGGGGTGGCCAAAGTATTGGAGTTTCAGCTTCAGCATCAGTCCTTCCAATGAACACCCAGGACTGATCTCCTTTAGGATGCACTGGTAGGATCTCCTTGCAGTCCAAGGGACTCTCAAGAGTCTTCTCCAACACCACAGTTCAAAAGCATCAACTCTTCGGCACTCAGCTTTCTTTATAGTCCAACTATTACATCCATACAGGACCACTGGAAAAACCATAGCCTTGACTAGATGGACCTTTGTGTGCAAAGTAATGTCTCTGCTTTTTAATATGCTGTCTAGGTTGGTCATAACTTTCCTTCCAAGGAGTAAGCGTCTTTTAATTTCATGGCTGCAATCACCATCTGCAGTGATTCTGGAGTCCAGAAAAATAAAGTCAGCCACTGTTTCCCCATCTATTTGCCATGAAGTGATTGGACTGGATGCCATGATCTTAGTTTTCTGAACGTTGAGCTTTAAGCCAGCTTTCTCACTCTCCTCTTTCACTTTCATCAAGAGGCTCTTTAGTTCTTTTTCACTTTCAGCCATAAGGGTGGTGTCATCTGCATATCTGAGGTTATTGATATTTCTCCCAGCAATCTTGATTCCAGCTTATGCTTTTCCAGCCCAGTGTTTCTCATGATGTATCTGCATAGAAGTTAAATAATCAGGGTGACAATACACAGCCTTGACGTACTCCTTTTCCTATTTGGAACCAGTCTTTTGTTCCATGTCCAGTTCTAACTGTTGCTGCCTGACCTGCATACAGATTTCTCAAGAGGCAGGTCAAGTGGTCTGGTATTCCCATCTCTTTCAAAATTTTCCACAGTTTATTGTGATCCACGCAGTCAAAGGCTTTGGCATAGTCAATAAAGCAGAAATAGATGTTTTTCTGGAATTCTCTTGCTTTTTCAATGATCCAGCAATTTGATCTCTGGTTCCTCTGCCTTTTCTAAAACCAGCTTGAACATCTGGAAATTCACGATTCACGTATTGCTGAAGCCTGGCTTGGAGAATTTTAAGCATCACTTTACCAGCATATGAGATTAGTGCAACTGTGTGGTAGCTGGAGCATTCTTTGGCATTGCCTTTCTTTGGGATTGGAATGAAAACTGAACTTTTCCAGCCCTGTGGCCACTGCTGAGTTTTCCAAATTTGCTGGCATATTGAGTGCAGCACTTTCACAGCATCATCTTTCAGGATCTGAAATAGCTCAACTGGGATTCCATCACCTTCACTAACATTGTTCGTAGTGAAGCTTCCTAAGGCCCACTTGACTTCACATTCCAGGATGTCTGGCTCTAGGTGAGTGATCACACCATCATGATTATCTGGGTCGTGAAGATCTTTTTTGTACAGTTCTTCTGTGTATTCTTGCCACCTCTTCTTAATATCTTCTGCTTCTGTTAAGGTCCCTACCATTTCTGTCCTTTATTGAGCCCATCTTTGCATGAAATGCTCCTTTGATATCTCTAATTTTCTTGAAGAGATCTCTAGTCTTTCCCATTCTATTGTTTTCCTCTATTTCTTCACATTGATCGCTGAGGAAGGCTTTCTTATCTCTCCTTGCTATTCTTTGGAACTCTGCATTCAAATGGGTATATCTTTCGTTTTCTCCTTTGCTTTTCACTTCCCTTCTTTTCACAGCTATTTGTAAGGCCTCCTCAGACAGCCATTTTGCTTTTTTGCATTTTTTCTTGGGGATGGTGTTGATTCCCATCTCATGTACAATGTCACGAACCTCCATCCATAGTTCATCATTTCCCACTTCCACTGAATAGTCATAAGGGATTTGATTTAGGTCATACCTGAATGGTCCAGAGGTTTTCTCCACTTTCTTCAATTTCAGTCTGAATTTGGCAATAAGGAGTTCATGATCTGAGCCACAGTCAGCTCCCCGTCTTGTTTTTGCTGATTGTATAGAGCTTCTCCATCTTTGGCCGCAAAGGATATAATCAATCTGATTTCGGTGTCGACCATCTGGTGATGTCCATGAGTAGAGTCTTCTCTTGCATTGTTGGAAGAGGGTGTTTGCTATGACCAGTGTGTTCTCTTGGCAAAATTCTATTAGCCTTTGCCCTGCTTCATTCTGTACTCCAAGGCCAAATTTGCCTCTTACTCCAGGTATTTCTTGAATTCCTACCTTTGCATTCCAATCCCCTATAACGAAAAGGACATCTTTCTTGGCTGTTAGTTCTAGAAGCTCTTGTAGGTTTTCATAGAACTGTTCAACTTCAGCTTCTTCAGCGTTATTGGTCATGCATAGACTTGGATTACCATGATACTGAATGGTTTGCCTTGGAAACGAACAGAGATCATTCTGTCATTTTTGAGACTGCATCCAAGTACTCCATTTCGAACTCTTTTGTTGACTATAATGGCTACTCCATTTCTTCTAAGGGATTCCTGCCCACAATAGTAGATATAACGGTCATCTTAGTTAAATTCACCCATTCCAGTCCATTTTAGTTCATTGATTCCTAGAATGTCAATGTTCACTCTTGTCATCTCCTGTTTGACCACTTCCAATTTGCCTTGATTCATGGACCTAACATTCCAGGTTCCTATGCAATATTGCTCTTTACAGCATCGGACCTTGCTTCCATCACCAGTCCCATCCACAACTGGGTGTTGTTTTTGCTTTGGCTCCGTCCCTTCATTCTTTCTGGAGTTATTTCTCCACTGATCTCCAATAGCATATTGGGTACCTACCAACCTGGGGAGTTCATCTTTCAGTGTCCTATCTTTTTGCCTTTTCATACTGTTCGTGGGGTTCTCAAGGCAAGAATACTGAAGTGGTTTGCCATTCCCTTCAGCCAGCTTTGAAAATATCAAGAAAAAGACACAATGACATAAAATGCAACAGATTCAACACTTACTAATTTACAAAATAACATCAGAGAGGCCACAAATATATCCAACATTTAGCATTGAGGCTAATTTGGGAAAATTTAGGATAATATTCCCAAAGAACAACTTACCATATTATGAAAGACAGCTACATCTCTGAAGCTAGTATCTGAGACTCTATTTCTAAAATGTACTTTAGAGGAGATATAATGTATTCATATGAATATACTCCAGAATACTGCAGTAATTTTGTATGGAGAGGGTAGACTTATTGTGGTATTAATTCATAATGTATATAAATGTGAAATCACTATGTTATATACCTGAAACTAATGTTGTATGTTAATGCTAATAAAAAATAAATAAGAAGAAAAAAAATGTACTCCAGACACACACACACATGTAGCAGGTAGTTAGTGTCCGTGCACTGCAGAGAAGCAGCAGAGGGGTCCTGCAGAAAAGCAGTGGGCATCAGGATACCCCAGCTCCACCACTCCTCAGCAGTGAAGAGGTCACCTGAATTCTGATTCTTTTTCTCACATCACTAAGTGAGGAAACAGAATTTTATTGGTGGTTGCCAAAGTCTGACTGTGAGCACTGAGTACCCCTTTTCCGCCCCCAGTGACACCCACACAGAAGTCATATGGAAAATAAACAAAAATACTTCAGCTCTAGATGAAGGAGGTGCTCAGGGGCCTGGAACCCCACCTTTTGGCCCACCGCTCATGCGCCCAAGCAGCCCCCAAGGGACATTTACAGGACAGCAGGGCCCCACGGAACTAGCAGAGCTGGGTCCTCCATGCAGTCAGCCAGCCTTTCCACTTACCAGTTTTTGTTCTAGGGCAAGTCATTTACCCCAGACTCAGTTTCCACATGTGTAAAACGGGGACACACACCGAGGATCAGAGTATGTGCGACCCCCTCTTCCCGCTTTCCACTCTCCAGTCTTCAAGGCAGCCACATCACTCATCTCCTGAGTGACACCTCCCCCTCGCCAACCCCAGAGGCCTGGGCAGCACCATGACTCCCGGGCAACCAGAGAGCGAAGGCCCCAAGCTGGCACATCCACCCTGATGCCCTGTGCTGGGGCCGAACGCAGGCTGCCTGGCCTGAGTGTGGAGGTTTGGACAGTGATGCTCAGGTGAGTGGGGCATGGCCTTGTCTGTAGCCTCACCAAGGATTACCGACCCAGCACAAAATAAGGACTTCACCAGAATGAGAAAATCAGAAACTCGGTCCATGAAACTCCTTTCTGCTTTGGGCCATGCTGCCGAAACATCTGAGCACACTGTCTAGCATTCTCCCTCCAACATCATCCTTGGTAGACATACCTGTGTATGAATAAGTCACAGATACATCCAACTCACAGCGTCCATCATGGGAAAGGGTGTTTTACTTGATACATGAAAAGCCATCCTCACTACCAGTACAAGTAATTAAGAAAACAACACGCAACTCTGACTTACCTTTTAGCCTCAGTTTTGGGGTCATCACACAGTTCCACAGTCTCTGTGACCCCAACATTTTCTTGGAGACTATCTTCTGATTCTTTGGCACTATTTTGATTTAGGTTGGTATCTTCCGGGTCAATCTTTACTCCTTCTCCAGTTCCGTTTTCATTGAAATTATCATCATAGTTCTAGGTAAGAAAACATGTGCACCATTACAAAATAAATACTGTAATACCACTAGTTTTTTATGTTATGTTACCAAACAGCTATAATAAACAATGGTCATGTCCTATACACTCTAGTAGGAGGACATCTTCAGGGTATAAAAAGGAGAGGCAGAAAAGAAGAATATGAATGTCCATTAGAGAAATATTAAATTAGGGGAAACTGGAAACAATCCAAATATTCAGTAAATGAATGGTTGAACAAATGAAGGAAAATTATAGAGCTCTTCAAAGTCACGTTTCCAAAGACACTGATTCAATTATGTGGAAAACGAGAACACACTAGCAAAAACAGAAGAGAGAAAATTATATATAACCTTTGATTACAACTTAATTCAACATTAAGGAATATCCTTAGGCAGAATTAGGGATGATATTGATAGTCTCCCATAGTTTCCAAATGATCCAGCAATGAACAACTATTTTACATTGGAAAAAAGAAAACAGTAAGAAACAGGCATTACACAAGAAAAAACACCTCACAAATGTATTTCCACTAAATGCGACTGACTTGCTTTTGCCTTGGGTAATGTTTTGCCACATTTGTTTTCTCCTTCTTTTCTCCCCTTGTTCCCTTTCTCTGCAAAACGTCCCCCCTTGACTCCCATCCCCAGAACTATAAAAGCAAGCTGCAGGAAGATACCATGTCTGTCCTAAGATCATTCTCCTTCCTATCCAGTTCCCTCTTCACACTCATTATCTGTTACAAAATCCATATAAGTATTGCAGTAATGTCCTTTTTTACAGGGCTTCCCTGATGGCTCAGTGACAAAGAATCTGCCTCCCAACGCAAGAGATGCGGGTTTGATCCCTGTGTCGGGAAGATCCCCTGGCGAAGGTAATGGCAACCCACTCCAGTATTCTTGCCTGGAGAATCCCATGGACAGAGGAACCTGGTGGGCTACAGTCCATAGTGTCGCAGAAGAGTCAGACAAAACTTAGCGACTCAACAACAGTTACTTCCTCATTAAATTCAGGTTAAACATTTCTAGCAGGAATGTTACAGACATAATGCTGTGCCCTCAGTACATTTTATCAGGAAGCAAAATGTCACTTTCCATTTTTCAGTGATTAAAGTCTCATCATTTGGTTAAGATGGTTACTGTTGGATTTTTCTACTGTAAAGCACCTTTTTCCTTTTTTAATAAGTAATAAACAGAATGTATCAGTATCTTCTTTCCTAATAACTATTTACCCCAAGGATCTGGCATCTATTGTTGATTCTTATGTGAACCATTTATTATACTGGTGGGTCCAGAATAGTCCTGCCATTTGCATTTGTATTAATTCATATTCTTGGAGTGATGCCTTCCCATCTGCCTCCTTTCTCAAACTCTCTTTTTTAAAGCTCAATATAGACTCGTGATTTTTTTTTAATAAAACCAATATGTGAAATCTATCACCATTATTCTTTTTGATTCCTCAACATTTCCCATATTTGGCAAGCTCATGAGCTGACTTCTGGGTACTTCTGACTTATTCCCATCAATTTTTGAATACTCCCTTTATTTCCAGCATCGATAATCCAGGCTCACCTTGTACTTTCTCTGTCTCAGCCCTAAAATCAGTCATTTTCCCAAGGACCAAATCCTGACTCCTTTTATTGGGGAAGGGGCTGTAGAAACTAAGATGTGTGTACTATATATGCTCACTGCTACAGGGTGTCACTGCTTCGGGGCCCTCAGTGTATACTGAGCATTTGTGTCTTGTTTATTTTTTTAATATCATACCTCCAATTCCAGTACTTCATTAGTGTTCTCTCCTTCCCTCAATCTATACCTGTATTTCCCTTCTCCTACCACAAAATCTGTTTCCTGACAACATTAGTATATTTATTTGCTTTCTCCTATAATATACATAAAATAGTTTCAAAAATACCACACCAATATCACTAAAATATCTAAGTAAAGTTTAATATTTTTTTCTTTTGCAGTTAATTTTGTCTTCAGGGTATGTCCCACGGATGGTGTTCAGAGTGCTACATTCAAAGTTTCTTACACTAATTCTTCCTTGTTGTCAGCAAGAGGGTTTTATTTGTTTACACTCAATTTCAATTTTCTGGGGTTTTCTTTTACAATCCTTGTTGGCTTATGCAAATTTTTTTGAGAATACAGAAAACTCCCAACCTGAAGTTTCATGATTCTCAGTATCTGCTGCTTTCTGCTCCTTGATCTACCTGTATGTGTCTCCACACCACCTTTCCCTTCAAAAAGAGCTTAGAAAAAATCCAGGGAAAAGTGCTACAGAAAACTAGATCTGAATTGGGGCTTTCTC
Organism: Cervus canadensis; assembly: GCF_019320065.1. NCBI lineage: Eukaryota > Metazoa > Chordata > Mammalia > Artiodactyla > Cervidae > Cervus > Cervus canadensis. The sequence goes on from NC_057401.1 coordinate 37,279,260, forward strand.
CCTGATATAATCAGAAACCATAGGTATCATCAAGGAATACATATACCTTTGGAGAAAAAAAATGGGGTGGTAAGTATCTTCCTTGGTAAGAAAATACAAATATATGTGCTTACTGCTGCACTCTTAGGACCTACTGGGTACAAATTCCTCTCTATTCTGTCTTTTCCAGTGGTTCTGGTACACAAGAAAGAAGTGTTCTAAACTAATGACTAGAGAGTTTTTGGGTGGAAAATGACATGAGTCATTTTATAAAAGGAATATACAATTTGCTGTGTGGTTTTATAACCGAGGCAAAAAGTTCCAAGTCACAGTTTTAATAGTGATTAATTCATGTGTCATGATAACTTCTGAAGTATAAAACAGCTGTGCCGCGCTTAGCAGCTCAGTCGTGTCTGACTCTTGGCTACCCGTAATGGACTGTAGTCTGCCAGGCTCCTCTGTCCATGGGAATTCTCTAGGCAAGAATAATGGAGTGGGTTGCCATGCACTCCTCCAGGGAGGGTATCCTCCCAACCCAGGGATCGAATCCAGGTCTCCAACACTGCAGGTGGATTTTTTACCGACTGAGTCACCAGGGAAGCCTAAGAATACTGGAGTGGGTAGCCTAACTCTTCTCCAGGGGATCTTCCCAACAAGGAATCGAACCGGGGTTTCCTGCATTGCAGGTAGATTCTTTACCAGCAGAGCTACCAGGGAAGCCCAGGAAACAGCTAAAAATTACCGAACATAAACCATTTGGATAAACAAGCCAAATCTAAAGTCTTATGAAAAATTATTAGTGCATTACCTAAGTTTTCATAAAAACACTTCCAATTTTTTAAAAAACTACAGTTAACATTCAATACTTAATATAAGCTAACATAATTAGATCACATTAAAACAGCACAGAAATCAATTCCATTCCCTGTAGAATCACTAAATATCCTTAGGAAAATGGACAAGTTCATTTTGTTTTTATAGGTTCAAAAAATCCACAAAATTGTGTTACACATATTAACAACATGTATGTGACACAGTATGTTGTGTTACAACATACTTTTAGTTAAAAGTGATTCTTAAGATAGAAATTCAATATGAATCCCCAAGGTAAAATATTTAAATGACTTACTGAGTAATATAAACTTTTTTTTCAAGAATCACAATCACTACAAGTTTCTAAGCAAATACTCCTTTTTTAAGTACCTTAAAAAAAATTATAGTTAATTCCCAATGTTGTATTGGTTTCAGGTTTTCAGTAAAGTGATTCAGTTACATATATATTTTTCCAATTATTTTCCATTATGTTATTATAAGATATTGAATATAGTTTCCTGTGCTATACAATAGGTCCTTGTTATTTAACTATTTTATATACAGTAGAGTATATATGTTACTCCCAAACACCTAATATTGCCTCCCCCTATCGCTAATCCCATTGGTAACTATAAGCTTGGTTTCTATGTCTGTGAGTCTATTTTTGGTTAGTTCATTTGTATCATTTTTTCGATTCCACATGCAGGTGATATTTTATGATTTTTAGCTTTGCCTGACTTACTTCACTTAATCTCTACGTCCATTCACTTTGTGCAAATGGCATTATTTCATTCTTTCTAAATAGCTGTGTATATGCACCACACCCTATTTATCCATTCATCTATTGAAGGACACTTGCTTCCATGTCTTAGCTACTATAAACAGTGCTTCTATAAACACTGGGGTGCATAGATCTCTTCAAATTAGAGTTTTCTCCAGATACATGCCCAGAAGCAGGAAAGCAAATTTTCCCTTTCCAAATTTTCATTTACACTGTTGGCACAATAAACTTGGATATACAAATGATCAACCCTTACATTTTCATATATTTATGAGGTGAACGGCTACCTTGATTTAAAAATCTTACCATCACGTGTGTCTAGATGTTTTTAATGTGATCCCTCAGTTAATCCATACTACGAGAATTCCACATGCAAATTTTGTAAACACACAGACAACAGTAACTAGGTCAACTGACCACATATATAAGGCCCTGCGTTGCAGGTGGATTCTTTACCAGCTGAGCTACCAGGGAAGCCCATATAATAAGGCAAAGCACTGAAAAACCAAAATACTTTCAGCTTCTTTTAATCTGTTTTACAATCAATATGAAATTAGAGTGTGAAAGTTCCACTCCTTAATACAGTTTACACTAAATAAACAAGAGCACTCCAACTTAACATTTGATATTGAATGTTAATAAAACTTTTTCAATGTACCTGTGCTGGTTTCTGTTTCTTTTTCTTCTGTTTTTTAGAAAGCCTAAGAACAAATATAGATCAAAATGTCAAATATTTGACTAAGTAAAAAGAAAAAATACCAAAATACTAGCAATACAAAGAATAACATTAAAAAATATTGAGTATCATAAAGCATTAAAAGAAAAATACCCACATTATCATTTTAGAAAAATATAGTAGTGGTTCAATTGATAGTAAAGCACATCAATTAGCCAGTTATAAAACTGCTATTAATAGTCATAATACAGTCTGTAAAAATTATGTCTGACATCATGCTTTTATCCATTTCAATACTTAAAAGTTCTCTTAACCTTCTAGTTTCTTCCAAAATGCAGACAATATTAGCATAACAGAATAATTTCCCTGCAATAAAACAGCTTTTAAATGCAACCTCTAAATGGGCTAAGTAGGTCTAGTGACATTTTTAGAAGTACTTTTGTTTTGGCGCATCCTCCATCTCTTCCTCGGAATTGGCATTCAGACTGTTTTCATCAGTTTGAGGTCCTGAAAAATTTGCATCCTCCTCCTCCAACTGTTGTTTTAACAAGGCAACCATTTCCCGATGCTTCTTTGATTTTTCATGATTCCTCATACTGAAAGGACAAGTTGAAATGAGTGACTGCAATGGGATTAATTCACAGATGCCCAACTGTGTTGCTGGATGAATACAACCAAGCTGAAATCTACTTTTTTCCCATTAGCGAATCATCAGTGATACTATAAGGAGACACAGAACCCTTTTGGGATTTCTTAGGCATTTAAGTACACTGGAAGCCCATGACTGTTCTTTTTTCCTGTATTCCAGCATTCCGCCCCCCCGCCACCTTCCCTTTGTCCTCTTATCTACATAGTTTCTTCCTATCTTTTTTTTCGTCAAATGTTCTATATTTTTCCTTTCCCATTCTAAGAATTCAAACCGTCATCACTGTTTTCTCTTAATCACTTAAGTATGGCTAAGTGGAAAATCACAAAGCAAGATTCTAACATTTAAAGGGAGACCCCTTGGATCTCAGAAATCGTGATATGAGGCCTTGAAGTATAGGAGTAGTTTATGTCCTTTTGCTTTTTTTCTAGAACGGTCTCTCTTCTCACTCCCACTACCCTAAACGTAAGTTCAGATGCATCTCTACCGTTCTGTGTGAGTCTATATAAGCGATGTCTATCTCAGTGCTCCCATGGGCAACTAAATAACACTTAACAAAATAAAACTGACAACACTAAAGGACTAGATCTCATCCTGTTCAGATCTGGATTTTCTAGTGGGGGTTGCCTACTTTTCGTTCCCACTAAAATTCTCCTTAAGAACGAAGTTTTCAGGAGAAACTGGAACATTCTATGCCGGAAAGTAAGAGTTCAAAAATATGACTCAGACACGTCAAAGGACACAGGAGTCAGGTTGATGGAATTGTCACTGAACACACCTGGGAAATTCTGAGCATAAAAAGGGCAATGATGAATTTAACATACTGACACAAAATTCCTAAATTCATTCTGACAACAGACATGCAGATCAATGCTCTCGTGTACAGCAGAAGGTCAAATGACGACTTCTGATGCAGGAGTGCTGGCACCGGAAAAGCCTCATTTTGAGACAATTCTAGTGAAGACTGGTACAAGATGAAATCATCAATAAATGTTAAATCTAGGAAGGAAATTTTGATCAAGGGAAAGATTATTTGTAGGGATTTAAAATGTCTCCCCACATATTAAACATGCTACAAGGGAAAACATTGCAAGGGGAAAAATACTAACTATACAGTGGAAAAATAAGGCAACACCCTGACTGGATGACCAAAATCATCACCAGCCATGAGGCGGGCAGCCGTCTGTGCTTCTAGACAGAAACCCTGAGAGCAACACAGGTGTGTACAGCACTCTAGCTAGGACCGAGCAACCTGAATCTAATCATGAGGCAACGGACAAACCCCAAGTGAGAAATGGCTCTGCTTAAAAAGACATTTGAAAGGTCAGTACTCTTCCAAACCGTCAATGGCACAGACAAGGGAACTGGTCCAGATTAAATGAGACCAAATAAATAAATGCAATAATACGTGATCCTACACTAGATCCTATACTGAAGCTAGGAAAATGCTACATAGGACGTTAACAAAGAATCAACTAACAAAAGTGAAATACGGGTAGTAAATGAAATGCAAGGACTGCGTCAGTGTTCTAAATTTCCTGAAGCTGACAGCTGTGATTATGTGAGAGAATATCCTTATTCTTTTTTTTTTTTTTTTTTAATAAAGGTGTTTATTTTTGTTTTTTGTTTTGGCCATGCTCTATGGCATGTGGTATCTTAGTTCCCCGACCAGGGTTTGAACCCGTGTCTCCTGCATTGAGAGCATGGAGTCTTAACCACTGGACCACCAGGGAAGCCCCAGAATATCCTTATTCTTAAGGAATATATACTGAAGTATTTAGAGGTGAAGGAGCATTACACACGTAACTTGCTCTCGGATTATTCCAATAAAAATCTTGTCTATGTGTGGAAAGAGAATAAGCACATGCGAACGGGGTGAAATGTGAGCAAAAGGTGAACTGAGCACTCTATATTCTATTCATGCAACTTGCCAGTTTGACATTCAGTTTCCAGATAAAAAATAAATTTTCAAACCTCCTTCCTTGTTGCTTTTGTTTCCTTGTTTGGTTCTAACTTGTCTGCCTCCCACCGCTCCTCATGACACTCACTTTTCCCTGGGGTTACACGGTGGTACCACTTGGGATTCCCACAGCCCCATCTCCATTGTTGACCTCTGCCTTCTCTACTGCACACGTTCTGCTTCTTTCTCCCTTGCTAGTTCTCCTTTCGTTTTCTCCCATATTTGCCCCCTCGGCCCCTGAGTTAGGACAGTATCCTTTTTAATACTTCTCCCTTCATCACTGTTCCCCTATGACAAAGTCTTGCCACTTCAGCAAATACACTACAGGCAGGACAGATCCGAAGGTCTTGGGTTGGGGGCCACGGTCTGCAAGGCAGTTTGATGGCTGGACGTGAGTGTGCACATTAGTGGAGAGAGGGGACCAGCCTCAGCTCCGCGCCCCCTTGCCTCTGTGACTTTGCCTTTTTCACCAAAACAAGCAACGTTTCTTTCTGGAGACAGCAGACACGTTTAAAGAGGAACATGGAATGAATGAGTATCAGTACACCAAGCTTAACTGCTGGTACAGATGGTTCTCCCTTCTCCACTGGGAAGATATTCCTCCAAGATAGAAGGTGAGGGCTCACGAACAACTGCTCTGAGCATCTTCTTTAAGGACTTTGAAAGTGTTATACCTCACCTCAAAAGAAGAGGTGAGTGCAGAGATAGTAAACTTACGCCTTTTCAGTCTTGAAAGACTTATCACATGCGGGGCAGTAAAGGCCATCATAAAGTTCTGCGTCCTCGGCCTCATCGCTGTCTTTACCTACCAGAGGGAAGCCTACAGTGAGAATCCTGTTTGATTAGAACATAAATCTAAAACATGTTAGCAAGTTACATCTCTTTGGTAAGGACCTAAAATTGCACACAAATTAGAAACTAAAATTTGTTACTTCTTCACCAAGAAAAAAACAATTGTTACCAGGATTTGAGCTGGCTTTTTAAAAGCAGCACTGAATTACAGGGGAAGCCTTTCAAATAAATCACCTTATCTTTCAAGTCCTTTTTATAAGTCTACTCAGAAGATGATTCAAAAAATTCTCAAGAGTCCTAGATGTCTGCTAACCTCAGAAAATCAAATGTCACTTTCATATTTCTACCACAAAGCAGTTTTTTCAACAAGTTCAGTTCAGTCGCTCAGTCCTGTCTGATACAAATGTAAAAGTGAAAAAGTTAGTCGCTCAGTCATGTCCTACTCTTTATGATCCCATGGACTGTACCCACCAGGTTCCTCTGTCCATGAAATTCTCCAGGCAAGAATACTGGAGTGGGTAGCTATTCCCTTCTCCAGGGGATCTTCCTGACCCAGGGATCAAACCTGGATCTTCTGCATTGCAGGCAGATTCTTTACCATCCGAGCCACCAAGGAAGCCCATACAAATGGAAATACAGTATAGTACCTATAACTGTAATCTACTTTTAAACACTTAAGTAAGCTTAAATAGCTTATGATATTCCTTATGAGAAAGATGGTTCACAAAACAGCATATTATATGTAAACTCCAACACTGTCTTCATAGATTTTATAAGCTTGAAGCTTTATTACAATGGAATAATTACTATCAGTACTGACCCTTTACAAAACCTAACCTCTGCTGAAAGTCTTTGCACAATCTCACATTCTATCTTTAGAAGAAATAAACAAGTAAACTGCTTGCTGTTTCAGATTTATTACAGGATCAAGATCCCAAGATATCTCTCCTATATTCTACATTTTGCTTTTTTATAATAAGTAATGGTAGTATGATTCTGAAGGACATTCTGAAATAATCAAAATAGCACCTATGTTTAGTATAAGATACTTTCTAATTATGTGTATGCTTTCAAATAGCTTATTCAAATAGTGAAAAAAGAATATTGAATTTGAAGACATAATCTCCACTAAGAATGTTTTCCTATGTTCTCAGACACATACCAGAGCTTCTCAGAGTCCTAGTTTCTTCATCAGTAAAACAGAGGTAATTACATGATCGAAACCTACATTCAAGGGGTACAGTGGGAGGACAAAGCAAGGTCTTGTGTGTGAAAGCACCTTACAGATTGTAAAACCCTACATAATCATGTCACCTTACATTTATAAGGCGCTTTATAGCTCTCAAAGCACTTTCACACACACTACTTCTAATTCATTAAGGAAACGTTCCATTTCCTAATCATTTGGAGCAAAAAGAAGTGCCATTTTACCATCTGAGCTATTACTCAATGAAAAGCCACACTTGTAAATAAGGGAAAATTAATTAAACTATTTAATTAAACTATTAGATCACTTAATTTTTTATCATGGAATAGCCAGAGACAGTGGGGAAAGTCAGGTATATTGATCACTATTCTCAACAATGCCCAATCCTCTCCTTTTATGGTAGTCACATGCCTGTGCTCTAATGACAGAGGCAGAGAAAAGACACATTTCAGCACAAAAAAGAAGCCCCTCTACAGGTCAGAAATGAGACAACTTATATATACCAGACAGGCTTCTGCACAACACCAGCTTTTCCGGAAAGAGTTACTATTAAAATTTGACCTACTATTTAATTGCATTTTTAGAAAATAACCAGTTGTACCTGATAATATGCCCACTTCTCACTATATTTATGCAGACAAATAGTTTAAAACATGGTCAGAAAATTGTGAATGAAATTATCGCAATGATACTGTGTACTTCCATAGACTACCTTCAGTTTGCCATGCCAAATTGTTTTTCAATTATCTGCCATATTTAAGAACTGGGAGATGGCACATTAAAATCCAATTTCCAGCCTCATTCTCAAAACAAACATGAAACTGGCAACACTTGGCTGGAACCCAGGTGTTCTTTAGGTGTCCACCCGCTCGCCCTCCCTTTCCTTGCTGTGTCCCTGAACTCTTTGCAGGTGCTTGTGAGCATCCTGCGGAGAAGGCAATGGCAACCCACTCCAGTACTCTTGCCTAGAAAATTCCATCGACGGAGGAGCCTGGTAGGCTGCAGTCCATGGGGTCACTAAGAGTTGGACACGGCTGAGTGACTTCACTTTCACTTTTCACTTTCCTGCATTGGAGAAGGAAATGGCAACCCAGTGACCTTGCCTGGAGAATCCCAGGGACGGCGGAGCCTGGTGGGCTGCCGTCTATGGGGTTGCACAGAGTCGGACACAACTGAAGCGACTTAGCAGCAGCAGCAGTGAGCATCCTGAGTGCAAAATAAAAGCATTCCCTGTAGCGTTTAATGAATGGAGGAAGTTACCATCCTGTCCATCTCTGAGCTCCTGGTCTTCCACTTCATCTTCACCGGATCCATCTCCAAACTGCTTTTCATACTGCGCCTCCATCTCCCTGAGCTCCTTTTCCAAGTCAGCTACCGCCATCCAGGTCTGCTCTCTGTACTGCTCTGCCAGCCTGGATACACACGGCACGGTCTCTGCATTGGTTTCATTTACTTCTGGGACTTAAAACCCATCCTCCCCAATTGTCCATGCCTACAGACTCAAAACCTGTGCTTGGCTGAAACGGGCCAAGTCACTTCAATCTGTTAGCGGTTGGGTGGTTGATTTTAATCGCTCTGCTAGATAACAGGTTTTGAAACATCTAACTCTCAGCAACTTACTAAAAGTCTTCAGGTGGTTTTAAATCCTAAGTGTCAATGTAAGTGGCACTTTCCCAAAGATGAGGTGGGTAGAACTTTCAAGTAGATAGTTTTTTAAAGAATGCTATAAAGCTCTGGACACAATGCTTTTATAGTGACTCAAAACAACAGAACTTTAAGGCACTAAGTCTCTAAGAGTATACTAACAAAGTAGAGTACTGCGTGGGACTTAAAAGCAGAGCCCTGGACTGACTTCAGGCTCCAATTCCCACCTCCGCAATTTATTAGCTATGTGATCTTGGGCCTGTCTCATTTCCTCCAAAGAAAGAGGATAAAAACCAGAACTTTCATCACAGCACTGCTGCAAGAAAAGCACTTAGGATGTGGCCTTGTACAGAATGAGAATTCAATTAATATTAGTTATTATTAAATGTTATAAGAGTCTGTAAAGGATCTCAAGTGTAAATGGGCCTCTGAAGGAAAACACCCAACTTAAAAGAAAAACTTTTTCATAGCTGATGAAAAGACATCATCCCAGTACCAGGACATAAAAAGAAAGCTGAAGCCAGGGTGAGGATCAAACCCCCTTGAAAGCACCAGGTCAGGTATCCATGGCGTTTCTGGGGACCGGCACCTACGTCTAGACAGGCTCCAGCCCGGCCCACATACTTGGCCTGTTTTAGCTTCTGCTGCCGCCTCATCGCCTCAGCTTTCCTGGCTTTCTCTGCATTTTGTTCTTCCACGAGTTTTCGATGAGCCTGCACTCTTCTATCCCTTTTACGGATGAAAGCGACCAGCTGACGGACGAGCTCATTCTTCTCTTTCCTCGCTTTGTCCCGGATCTTTTTGTTTTCTTTTTCCATGGCTCGCTTCTCCCAGCGGTTTGAAGCCTGCCGTGTGTCATATTCTTCTTTCCAAGCAAAGTTCTTCTGAGTGCAGAAGCTCTGCCAGTAAGCATAGAAAGGGTGGACCACCTGGGGACAAGGGAAGCAAGCGGAACACTCGTTTTCATTTGGATTTTTTTTCCAGTAAGGCCATAAATACTGATGCTGCAAAACACCTAACCTCTTTTCTTTATATATATAAATATATATATATAACATTACTATTAATCAATAGAGAAGACAGTCCTTTGAAGGCTTTACACAGTAACTCTTCAGAATTAATTTGATGAGGAAATTAATGGAATGGGACCATGATCAAGAGGAAAAAGTAAAGAGGGGAGGGGATCAAGAAAAACAAAAGATAAGAGAGTCACAGTACAAGACGGAGAACTAGAACCTCTTTTTAAAAAAAAAAATAAAGAAATGGGGAAAAGACACACTGATAAATGCTAATTACAAAATGGTAGTGAGTGTTCCTTTTACCGTATCATAGTCACTCTGGGAGTCTCCAAAAGTTGGGAAATCTTCCATGTCCTCTTCTAAAGCAGATTCTAGTTCTTCCTTTGCAATCATTTCAAAAACATTACGGTACACTGTATAAAAGCCCTAAAAAACAGTAACAGAAACACAAATTCTTAACACTTTTGTAGTCTACTCATAGAATAAGATTTTTAAATGTAACATGAAAATTTTTAATTAAAAAAAAAATTTTAACTGTTAAAAAAATTTACAGTCCCAAGCTCTGTCACTGCAAATACATTTAGGTTTCAACTGAAGGTTGAATGCTGACAGGTTAAATATGAAGGCAATGTTTCTCAGTTTTCAAATGAGTAGTCTTATCACTTTCTATTTTCAAATAATTTTAAGAATTTGCATTCAAGAGTCTTACTTAAATGCTTTATAAATTATCAGTGAGTTCACTTCTTACCTTTTCATCATCACCATAACCAGAGTAGCAGGTAACAGTGAAATAGTGAAGCAAATCTAAGCTGTCATCTTGATATTCTCCATCAAGCCCACCTTTAAGCAGAGCCTCTCTATGATTATCATACCTAAGCAAAAAAAAAAAAAAATTAGCAACAGTGAAGGCTGAATAAGTAAGAATTCAAAAGATCCCTTACTCTGAAACAGTCAAAATATAACTTCTTTACACTTTAACGTGGCCAACCCACAACCAAAACCTTGAAGAAAAATATCAACAGTTAAAGACTTAATAGCTTCCCAGGTGGTTCAGTGGTAAAAAATCTGCATGTCAACACAGGAGACAATCCCTAGGTTCAATCCCTATGCTCAATCCCTTGGCTGGGAAGATCCCCTGGAGAAGGAAATGGCAAACCACTCCAGTATTCTTGTTGGAATAATCCCACAGACAGAGGAGCCTGGTGGGCTATAATCTATGGTTCTGCAAGAATCTTCGACAGAACTGCTGATTAAAACTTCGACTGCAATTCCAAGTCCATTATAGTTATTATATGATACTAGCCATATATGAAACTAGCCAACATGAAGAGGGGAGTTTAATAAGCTAGGGAATTTCTACTCTCCCAGAAAAGTAGGAGCACTTTCACCAGAAAAAAGCCTAAGTCAGACAGTAGTAGACATCACCTGCTCCATAGACTAAATACACTTTTGGGATCTGGGAATTTACCAACATGGACATGAGTAACACTCTCCTAGTGTTTCTGTAAACCATCTAAGAACTTCACACACATACAACTGACCCTCACTCCATAAAGTCAATTATTATCCTTGTTTGATACAACAAGAAATTGAAGCTCAGCAATATTAAATAATGTTGCCCACAATCATAAAGCCAATAAGCAGCAGAGCTAGAATTCAAAACCATGAGTCCAGCATCAGAAGAACCACACTCCTTGCCACTGTGCCGAACTGCTTCCAGTTCACAGGAGAATTAAAAGGTAGGTGCTTCAAACAAAAGGACAAGGGACTCCTCGGGCAGGAATACCACCTAAGATCTAGAGAAGAGTTAGAGCAAATGGAAGGCAGGAAAGAATCTCAAAGCTTCCAAAGGAAAGCAAAAGCATTTCTAAGGCCACATTTTCAAATTCCTCAGGAGGAGAAAAATCTAGTATTCTCTAATTTTTATAGAAAAGGTAATTTAATAAGAATTTTCTTTATAGCCTTTCTCTCTTAATAAGAGAGAAGACTTGCACAGGTGAACAGAACACCCATCTGCTCTCTGTACCAGCAGCATCTTGCATGGTTATGTCAAGAGTATTAAACCTATTGCTTCAGAGCAAAAAGTTCACTGAGAATGTGGAAACCTTCAAAAGGATTTCAAAAGTAGAAATTTATGTCTGGAAATGGCATTAAGTGAATTAAGTGACCAGGTCATCATTAAAGAGTCTGTCATGGATGTAGATGCTTAACTCCTCCATATAAAGAAGTTCTTGGAAAAAAATATTACAATTCTTGACAAAAACACTGTATCTGTGTTTTTAATTTATTTTTTAATTGAAGGATAATTGCTTTACAGAATTTTGTTGTTTTTTAAGGATAAGTCGACATTCTTCCTTTTCTGCTGCTTGCTGCTAAGTCACATCAGTCGTGTCCAACTCCATGCGACCCCATAGACGGCAGCCCACCAGGCTCCCCCATCCCTGGGATTCTCCAGGCAAGAACACTGACATCATTTAACTTGTCAGACATCAAAGAGACCTTATTAAATGAGAAGGAGCTTCATAAGTATGAAAATTAAAACTATTTCTACTACCGTCAAATTTCATCTATGAGATCAGAGGTGAAGTAATCTTCTCTCAGGTTCCTTCCTACCCAAACACTGCATTTTACATAATGAATAGATGACTGGGCTTCAGAACACACCCCAAACAATGTGATGTATTACATTTCTAAAAAGCCCTCTGCTGACCATTCTTCCCAGCCAGATACTCCAGGAGGGACAGCACGATACTCACCACGCTCTCTCCTGAGGGTCACTCAACACATCATATGCCGCTTGGATCAGTTTAAATTGTTCAGCTGCTTCTGCGGCATTATCCAGATTTTTATCTGTTAAAATAAAGGACAGAAATTCACTCATCAGAAAAGTAGAGGACAGACTCTAAAAAGGGCCACTTCCATCAGGAATGCCATAAATGGATGTGTACAAAACGAAGAAAAACAACTAGGGAAAAGCAGAGAAAGTGGCTGACAGTTGATCATCAGGATCGGCTCTAAGTGTCAACTCGAGTAGAAATTTCATGCTTTTCTCTAAATCTCAGCGTGTCACTTAGCACTCAGTCTGGATATCCACAAACAGAAAACCCTGGGTAGTACACATTTTATTTCTAGAAGGAGCAAAATACATCCATCAGATATAGAAAGACTGTTACTCTTTGGTGCTAGATTATATTTAGTGTGTCTTTACCACCATCTTTAAGGTTTTCTTTCTTATCAACATACACCAAAATAAATCCCATAAAGCTTATAAAATATATACTAATTAACTTTCTCTTAGTTTGCCTCCTTAACCATGGAATTCAGAAAGCATCTTTGCCTCAGGGTGGTAGCCAGATTCCAAGATGGCCCCCAAGGACCCCCACCTTCCTGGCGTTCACACCCTGTGTAACAATCCTCTCCCCCATCAACAGGGTCGGTCTGTGTGACTGAAACCCAGAGGCAGAAGCGATGACAGGACAGGACATTACTTTCAATACTGGATTATGAAAGACTGCAGTCTCCATCTTGGGTGCTCGCCCTCTCTTGGGTCTCTGGGAATGGCCAGCTGCCATAGCGTGAGGACACTCTGGTGGCCTCTGAAAAGCCCACGAGGTAAAGAATGGAGGCCTCTGGCCCACGGCCAACAGGAACTGAGACCTGCCATCACCTGGGGGCAAGCTTGAATGTGAGTTTTCCCAGTGATGATTCAACCTTCTGAGAAACCTTGAGTCAAACCACCCAGCTACACAGTTCTGATTCTGATCCCCAGAAAACGGTGTGAGTCCACATCCTGAATATATTTGCTGTTTTAAGTTTTTGGTAATGTGTTACACAGCAATAGATAACTAACACACTCAAAAAGCAAAATATCAGTATCTTGAGTCTACTATGGAGTACACATCAACATTCTTTAGGCTACAACGCAATATATGCTTCTTAAAAAAATGACAGAAATAGTCTTAAAGCAAGACTCTCAAGTGTACCCAACCTCCTCTTTTTAGATACCACCACACAGTCCCACGTCCTTCAAGCAGCCTTCTGTGCTCAACAACTGACACTGACAACACTTTCTCAAGTGCAGCAGTCTGCCTTAGTTCTTTTTGTTTAGGTGCTTGGACACAAAAAGCTTTTAGAACCATGCTCCTTTGAAATTAACAAAAAATAAAAAAAACAGAAATGAAAAAACTCCATCACAGGTCTAATTTCCCTTCCTTAGAGCAGCCCATGGGTCATCTTCTAGCCTACCTCTCTTCTCTGGACTAAATCTCCTACTTCTTATGTGCACCATAATATACTCTACTTTGTGCGTGCATGCTCAGTCATTCAGCATTATCTCTGTAACATTCCTGCTAGAAATATTTAACCTGAATTTAATCATGAGGAAGTAACTGTTGTTGTTTAGTCACTAAGTCAGTGTGTCTGACTTTTTGCAACCCCATGGACTGTAGGCCACCAGGTTCTGCTGTCCATGGACTTTTCTAGGCAAGAATACTGGAGTGGGTTGCCATCTACTTCTCCGGGGGATCTTCCCGACCCAGGGGTCAAACCTGTGTCTCTTGCGTTGGCAGGCAGGTTCTTTACCACTGCACTACCTGGGAGGCCCAAGTGTGTGTGTGAGCCGCTTAGCTGTGTCCTGCACTTCAAATGCAGTCAAAGATAGTAATGATCAAGGAGCTATTCATTAATTCCTTAACATTCTACTTTTAATCACTATAGCTAATTATATTAGTTTTTAGTAACAATATCACATTATGTCATGCTGAATTTATAGCTGACAGAGTTTTAAGTATTTTTCATGTTAATTACTGACAAACCAACTGATAACTGTAAAACAGCTTTTTAAACTCAAATAGAGTGCTCAATCCACTCTGTGGCAGATACTAAAGGTTAGCTGATCCAAAACTTCTCCCTCTTTTTTCTCTTTCAGGCTTTACTGTGGAGGCTGGATGAGTTAAAAATTAAGCAAGCATTTTGGCTTATCTTTGCTGCTAGACAGGGCCATGTAACATAGTTCTGACCAGTGAGGTGAAAGCATTGGTGAAAGCACTATATTTTCTTTCCTTCCTCTTTGTCTTATACATGGATGTGAGTGCTGGGGCTTCAGCAGCCATCTTGAGACCCTGAAGAAAAGGCAAGAGATTCACAGTGACATTACTCAGCCACTCAAACAATGCCAGCAAGCATGTACCTCCAAGCCTTCTGTGGTGAGAAAAATAAGTTCTTAACTTACTTAAACCACTGTGGCTAGGTTTTCCATTATTTCCAATGAGTCTATCAACTTTCACCTTGCTGTGGCCGTGTTGCCATCTGGTTCTAAACACAGGACACCCAGTATCCTGTTTTAATTATTTGAAATTTTTATTACTTCTCTGTGACAAGTACTACTAGTTGCCTACTCAGTATCCATTCTCCTCTTATTCCTAACAAAACTATGATGTTGATCACAATGGTAATGTACACACTTAAAAACCTTACCTCCTCAAACTTTTCTGAAGTTGAGATTATCAGGTGACCCACTTTCAGCCCATCAGATACAAACACAAATCAATCAATACTAAGTGAAGCTTCCCAGGAGAAGCACTGTTCTTCCTGATGAAAGGGACGGGCCTGGGTGGCACTCACCTTACGCTCTAACTCACCCTTTGCGTCCTGCCCAAAGCCTGGGTATACTGCCTGCCGGCAGATTATGCCAACTGAGGCAGAGACTGCAGGTTCATCCCCTCTTCCGGGAACAAATGAATGCTGATTTTATGGGGGCACCCGATCCCCCAAATAAAGATGCCATTTCTAGTCTCCCCTGAAGTCTGGATTGACCACATGACTAAGCTCTAGTCAATAAAATCCATGAATGTGTTCTATGGCAGCTTTTTAGACTCTTCCTTGAAAGACAACCAGCACACACCCTGTTCCTGCTTTATCCTTTCCTCCCTCATGCTGCCACCTGGGACCCCTACTGCCATCTCAGATGGTGAGTGAGGCCCCATCTGACAGCTGCTGAGCAGAGTCCAACGACCTCATGGGAGACCTGCTACCCTGGGGCTCACCTGCCTCTCTCTGCACCTCCACATGAAAGCAGTGAACTTCCTAACTGCTTAGACACAAAGACTCAAGTCTTATGGTCAGGATGATGAAGCAGGTCTTTGATGGCTTCATCAAGCAGCCAGAACTACCAAGAAGGGCCACCTCCTGATTTCCTACTACATGCGAAAAAAGAACAACTTTTTGAACACGACTGCCGGCTTCCTATCATTTGCAGCTAAACACAATCCTGATTTATATACAAGGGTACAATCCAGCTCATGAGTTCTATGTCTTCATCAAATCATTAGTAATGATGGTCTGATAAACAAAGCAGCATAGTTCACATTAAAGCAGAATGACAGAAAAAGCCGCCAACTAAATCTCCTGATATGAGACAGAGAGGTGGGTGGTTCTTCTTCACCTTTTAATCTGTACTGTACTTTGTTGTCCTTTTTCTTCCCACTCCCTTCTTCCCTCCCTCAAAGAAGTCTGGTGACAGCTAAAGCTTTTAAAACGAGAAAACCCATCAGTGTACCATCTGAAAGCAAGATCTATCGCTTTCTGAATCTTCTTTTTTAAGTAACTTCTTCAATCTGTCATAAGGCTTTTTATTTCACTTAAATATGCCTGTGACTGGTTGACTAGGAGGTTGAACTGAGATCTAAAAGATGAGTGTAAAAAGTTAAAAAACTATCATAGAAAAAAATGGGAAGTCTACCTTAATTATTAACATTAGGCAAATGCCATAGATATTTCAAATCCTGCCAATGAAGTTTAAAAGGCACTCTCATACTATTCTTTGTGTTTTTCTCTAGATAAACTTGTGCCCTCCTCTACTTTCTCCCAAATGATTTTACAGTAGCTTATAGAACACTTCATGGACTGTGCCTTTTACGCCCTGCCTTAACTGAAGCCAAGCTCCCTGAGAACATACTTCCCTACCGGCCCCTGGGGCTCTGATACAGCAGGTCTGGTGATGAAGCTGACCTCCTCTCCTGGTCACTGATCTTATTCACCACTCAGTACAAATCAGCATTCTGTCCATTCAAATGGAGATTCAGACAATATGGCTACCTCTCCTCCTTCCCCTCCTTCTCACTATTCACTAGCCTCCCAATCACTCCCCCTATTCACTGAGAATTTTAGCATGTGAATTATCTCTGCTCCCAGGTTCTTTCATCATCCAGGTGATGTCAGTGTCCCTGGTGAGATTTGCTGGTCTCCTTACCTCCTGCCTAGCCTCTCCAACCCAGTCTTCCACCATACGGCCAAAGGAATACTTGAAAAACACAAACCTATCATTTCTCCTGTTTGCAACCCTTCGATGGCTTCCCAAAGCCCAATCTTCCTAACACAGTTTACCACAACCTTCAAGACCCAGCCCTTGCTCACCTGGGCAAGCTGACTTCTTCCCCTTCCTAGGCTCTGCTGTGCTCCCTCTTAACCTCCCACCTCCTGTATTCGCTGCGATCCCACTTGAGGTCTCAACCTAGATGTCACTCAGGGATGAACATCTATCCCACCCTCACAAAAACTCAGTCCAGATTGGTACAGGGGCTCAGAAGCACCTTGTATGTACCCTCCTACTGCCCTTATCTCAGCGGATGGAAAGTGACTGTTTTCCTCTGTGTCTCTCCGAAGACAGCAGGGCCAGCAGGGCAGGGATCACTCCTGTCTTGTCTGCAGTAAGGTGCTCAGGGAACAGTCATCAGATGAATTACTGAAAGACTGGCTTTCACAAGGAGTGATCTTAGTAGGCAGTGCTATTGACCCTATTGGAAATTATTCTCAATTCTTCAATAAAAGAAATAAAGGTAATTCCTTTTTTAAACAATGAAAATGGGTGGCCTCTATATGAGGCACACATTAGTCTTTGAAGCACAAACCGAATGTCAACCTTGGAAATATCTAATGCATTACCTTGCACATAGGATGAAATTAAACATTTGCTGAGTGACAGACTTAACAAATTAATGAGCCAGCAAAGTAAAGCACACCAAAATCATGTGTCTTATGGGACAGTATATATCCTATCCTTGCACTGATTTCCAGCTAATTAAATCTGGTCATTTTTCCTTTGCAACTTCCCTTCAATACAGCCCTTACCCCTCCCAATGATCCCAAGACTGGTTTGGGTCCTTAAGTGCTCAAGGTTGACTCTACCTGACTTTGGTCTCTGGGCCCCCTCAATCTACTAAGCTGCCTTCATAGTACCTTTCCAGGACATCTTAATAAAACTGGCCACAACTATGCATTATTGGAAAAACACATTTCACCATCCTTGGCCAATCAAAGACCTTTACAACCTAATCGCAGACTACTACTCAAAAATGTTTTAATATTGTCATCAAAATTATATGTGCATTGGGTCACAAGTATTAATTCTCTTTCTCACCCTTCCCCACCCAGACAGTTAACAAATTTCCAACTCTATTTCTAACAGTAATCCCTACTACTCTAAGACCATTTTTCTATACTGTTTTGGGACCTATTAATTTTGGATATAGCTCGTGACTTCCGGAAGAACATTTAGCTCATTTACCTCTTCCCTTCCAGTATACATCAGATTTTTTTAGTTCCTCCGACGGTCATCATTTACAGCTTTAAGCAACAAACCCATACCTTTATTTCCTGTTCTATCACCTAGAACCATTACCTTCTGATTTGGGGTTCTAAGCCCTTCCTTCAGCCCTTCTCTCAACATCTATTTTCAGACTTCCAATAAACGCTGCCTTCCGTCAAACTCTCCTTTGGACCATCTTTTGCCCACCACGGTGCTCTTTCCCATACAATTAAATTTTCTTCTCCCTCTTCCCTCTAGAGCCAGCTAAAGGCCAGGCTCCTCTGCCAAAGGGAAGCCTCACTGCCTTTCAGTACATGGTGAAAATTCCTGGTCTTGAATTCCTGGGGCAGTTATTAATTGTTCTAGTAAGTGAAAGTGAAGTCGCTCAGTCGCCTCCGACTCTTTGAGACCCCATGGACAGTAGCCCAGCAGGCTCCTCTGTCCATGGGGATTTTCCAGGCAAGAATACAGGAGCGGGTGGCCATTCCTTCTCCAGGAGATCTTCCCAACCCAGGGAATAAACCCAGGTCTCCCACATTGTAGGCAGACGCTTTACCGTCTGAGCCACCAGGGAAGTCATTGTTCCAATAACATGTTCTAGTAACCCACTGCCCATGTTCTAGTAACCAAGTCATTGTTCTAGTAACCCACTACCAATTATATGCGTTATGCTGTTTTGCTTGCATTTGTATTTACCTTTCCAGTAAGGCATGTTTTCCAAACAAGACTGAGATCTCCGTCTTAGCATTCTAACCACTCTATAAACATTTTTATGGACTAGTGCTAATATGAAAGCCTCTTATAAACCTCAAAAAGTTGAGCTTCAAATACTGTCTTCGTTACCCAGTCGAGAAGATCAGATTACTTCACCAGTCACACAGGTCTGGACTACAACTAAATAAAACATCCGAAAGAAGCATACTTCTATAGATGTAAACACATAACTTCACTAGGGAAGGCACGCAATTAAAATTTTCAATCTGCAGAACACCCGAAGTGAAATACAGAATCAACCTACCAAAAGAGAAAAAAAGCATAGCTCTTTAGAAGACATCTGACTAGCCCCTTTGTCTTAATTACACTTAAGTAGCTGGGATTTCCCGCTGAAGTTAAGGGCAGCTTTCCCGGTGAAAGCCCAGGAAAGCTGCAGGAACTCCAGCAAGGGAAAAGCCTGAGACAGACTGGGTTAAAAGCTCGGGACTCCGCCCCGCTCGGGGTCATCTACGGAGGGGTGGGAGGAGCACGAGAAGTCTCTAGTTTGTTATCTTTCCCCCTCAAGTCGCCACGCGGGAACCCGGGGACGTCTGGGACAGAACGAGGTGCTCGGGTCTCGAATGAAGCCTGGGGGTGCAGGGCTGCGACCGCCGATGAGCTGAGAACCCTCATCGCCAGGGCTGGGCAGGGGCCACCCGGCCGGACGCCGGCACGGTTTCCAGGGCGAGGGGAGTTACCGGGCGGGCAAGCCCGGGCACAGCCAGGTCCCTAGAGTTACCCTGCGGAGAGGGGTGAGAAAGGTGGCGAGGGCCGCGGCTTTTGAAAGGGGCCGCGGCGGTTGCGGAGTAATTACCTGGGTGCCATTTCAGGGCCAGCTTCCGATAGGCTTTCTTGAGCTCCTCCTCGCTGGCGTCTCGCCGCACCCCCAGCGCTTCGTAGTGACACTTCATCGCCCGACAGGGCGGGGGGCTCGGGCCGGGGCCCGGGGCGGGGCCGGAGCCCGGGCCCGGGCCGAAGTGGTGGCGACGGCCCTGGTGGTCCTCTCCTGCGGCGGGAGCCCGGCGCCCGCACCGGGCTAGCCAGCGAGCGCGGCGGCGGCGACGGCAGCGCCGGGCGACGGCGGCGCGCGGTGGCGAAAGGCGGCGCTGGTTGCGGCACGCGGGAGCGCGGAGGGGGCGGCGCCGGCGGCGGCTCCGCATGGACACGGGGAGGGCCCTGTTCCGGAAATAGCCGCGCGGGAGGAAGGCGGAGCCGCGGCGGGGAGGAGGCGGGCCCGCGGCGGACGGGAGGCGGGGCCGCGGCGGGCGGGAGGCGGGGCCGAGGTGAGACGGAGGTAGGGTCACGGGAGGCGGGGCCCCGGGGGGGTGTCATTGTGAGGGGCACAGACGGCAGTCAGAGAGACACTAACTTGACATCCGACCTGAGAGATGAGAAAGGAGTTTGATGGGATGAGATTCTGGAAAACATCTTGTAGTTCTGAAGATAATTTCTCAATTTGAGCCACGCTTTTACAGATGAGAAAACTCAAGCTTGAGGAACGCCCCACTGATGAATGGCAGGATTCAGTTGGATCAAAACCAGATCTTTGAACTCTTTTCTTCGGTTACCACTTAATGAGATCTCTAGTACTCCTTGTCCTGACCAATGTGCATGAGAAATAATAATTTTAAAAATGACTTATACTGAAACAATTTAAGAGGGAGCATCAACACTTTTTAAATTAATATTAAATGTTTTACCACCGTAAATAAAATTGCTCTGATCCACCCATCCATCACTCTTGATGGATCCATCACATCCATCACTAATTTTCTGGGCTCTAAACCTACATTTCCAAGATCGATTTAGGTTAAGAATGCCGTTAGGACTCAGCACTTTCACTGCTGAGAGTCGGGTTGGATCCTTGGTCAGGGGAGCTAAGATCCCACAAGAAAAGTTCAGTTCAGTTCAGTCGCTCAGTCGTGTCCGACTCTTTGTGACCCCATGAACCTCAGCACGCCAGGTCTCCCTGTCCATCACCAACTGCTGGAGTCTACGCAAACCCATGTCCATTGAGTTGGTGATGCCATCCAACCATCTCATCTTCTGTCGTGCCCTTCTCCTCCTGCCCTCAATCTTTCCCAGCATCACGGTCTTTTTCAAATGAGTCAGCTCTTCACATCAGGTGGCCAAACGATTGGAGTTCAGCTTCAGTATCAGTCCTTCCAATGAACACCCAGGATTGATCTCCTTTAGGATGGACTGGTAGGATCTCCTTGCAGTCCAAGGGACTCTCAAGAGCCTTCTCCAACACCACACTTCAAAAGCATCAATTCTTCGGCGCTCAGCTTTCTTTATAGTCCAACTCTCACATCCATACATGACTACTGAAAAACCATAGCCTTGACTAGATGGACCTTTGTTGGCAAAGTAGTGTGTCTGCTTTTTAATATGCTGTCTAGGTTGGTCATAACTTTCCTTCCAAGGAGTAAGCCTCTTTTAATTTCATGGCTGCAATCACCATCTGCAGTGATTTTGGAGCCCAGAAAAATAGTCAGCCAGTGTTTCCACTGTCTCCCTATCTATTTGCCATGAAGTGATGGGACTGGATGCCATGATCTTAGTTTTCTGAATGTTGAGCTTTAAGCCAACTTTTTCACTCTCCTGTTTCACTTTCATCAAGAGGCTCTTTAGTTCTTCTTCACTTTATGCCATAAGGGTGGTGTCATCTGCATATCTGAGGTTATTGACATTTCTCCCAGCAATGTTGATTCCAGCTTGTGCTTCCTCCAGCCCAGCGTTTCAACATGATGAACTCTGCATGTAAGTTAAATAATCAGGGTGACAATACACAGCCTTGACGTACTCCTTTTCCTATTTGGAACCAGTCTGTTGTCCCATGTCCAATTCTAACTGTTGCTTCCTGATCTGCATATAGGTTTCTCAAGAGGCAGGTCAGGTGGTCTGGTATTCCCATCTCTTGAAGAATTTTCCAGTTTATTGTGATACACACCATCAAAGACTTTTGCATAGTCAATAAAACAGAAATAGATGTTTTTCTGGAACTCTCTTGCTTTTTCAATGATCCAGTGGATGTTAGCAATTTGATCTCTGGTTCCTCTGCTTTTTCTAAAACCAGCTTGAACATCTGGAAGTTCACGGTTCATGTTCTGCTGAAGCCACAAGAAAAGAGGTGCCACCAAAAAAAAAAAAAGAATGCAGCTAAGGGATAGTATTTAACCAGTAGCAGGTTTTGGTTGATGTAACTGATACACTGTATTATGGGGTGAAAGATCCCTACAACTGTTGTTAAATTTAGATTGTCAACCACATATGGTTACAAGGGTTGGCTCTGTTGCTAACAAATCTCTCTTGTACAGAATCAGGGTTCCTAAAGTCTATGCAGTTGTCCCTTTCTTCCCTAACATCCTGCCCTCTGCACAATCAAAACAAACCAACTCTTAAATCTCAAGTTTCTAGGCACAACACTGTCCAACCAACTCACTACTAAAAATTCATACACTAGCCTCTTTTCCAAAGGAGGAGGATACTATATGGTCTTGGATTATAAATGATAATAGGGAAGATTGAGAAGTTTGAGTGCAAGGAAAAACAGGACATTTCTCTAGCTGAGAATGTAATTAGGAAAGGGGAGTAAACAAACAGTGAACAAAAAAATGACTTTTTTCTTTCTCCAATTCCATCTGGTTTTGCTACTTCTCAGTCACTTGCCTCTTTTTCTTTCCTGAGGGAAAGAGGATCCATTTTTGCTTGTAATACTGTATCGAAATTTAAAGACAATTACACTGTATGTAAATTTCAGCCTAAAGGAAGATCTTTATTAAACAGGTTGACTTCTAAATGAACATGGACTTGAGAAATTCTCATTCAAATGAGGTATCCACATAAATGATTACAATAATGTCTTATTTTCATCCTATATTCAATTGCTTAAATATCGGCTTTTTCCCCTGAAGTAAGCGTTAGTCACTCAGTTGTACCCGACTCTTTACGACCCCATGGACTCTTTACTACAACACAGGACCACCAGGCTCCTGTGTCCAGGAGATTTTCCAGGCAAGGATACTGGAGTGGGTTGCCATTTCCTTCTCGAACAAATTCGTGTAACTACCACACAAAAACAGTATTAGTCACAAAAGAAAAACCAATACCCAGCCAAAACACAGTATTAATATTTTTTACCTATCAAATTGACAAAGATTATCTCATCATTAGTAAGGGCACAAGGAAATGAACACTAACCTCTGGTGAGGTACAATATTTAGAGGAACGAGTTTCTAACTTTTGACCAGGGTTCTTAACTCCATATATTATACAAAATATGTATTAGAATGTTTGCTGCAAGCATCTATACCAGAAAAGATAAAACTGAAATACTCAAATATCCAACAATAAGGGACTGCTGAGGTGTGGCAGAGTAGAATACTGTGCAATTACTAATGTTGCAGAGCAAGGACGGGAAAATGATTAGCAGGAAAAAAGTGACAAAACACCACACGCATGACCCTACCCTGTCCCTGGCCACTTGCACCCAGAATCTTGTCTATTACTAATCGTTCTTCAGGGTGATAAGCCCAGTGCTCTCTCTGCTTCAAATAAAGTTCTTTCATAACAGGAAAAATTCACATGTTCTGGTGCCATAACTGTTTTTTCTTCCTTTTACTGTTAAGTAATTTACACCCACTGCTTCTAAATTAAATTTGCAATCTACAAAATGCTTTCAATACATATATCAACTTATTTGATTTGCAAAACCTAAATATTTTTCTCATATTTTTTCAAGGTAACAAGACAAGAGAAGTTGGCTCTTCCCGTGCCTTGTGACTCAGGGACTCAAACCTCAGTAAGATGCTTTCCCCTTCTAGCACTCCATCCTCACTGTACCATCTGAAGCGATGCCCTCAAAGTGCCTAATACTGTTTTACATATAATAACAATCCAGTAAATCTGCCTGAATTTCAGATTTAATAAACTCAAAATTTTAATACAAAACAGTGGGCCTAAACCTTAAATGTGCTAAGTTTTTAGTAACATGTAAAGCTTTAAAAAGAAATACAGAAATTAGGTGATGAGTTCTGGTGATATTTTATTTAGAAAAACATAGACCCACCCGGACCAAAGTCACAAAATCTTAAGTTTTTTCTTTTAAATGTTGCACTAATTAGATGGAAGGCCATCGCAAATAACAAAAGTATTTACACATTGAACACAAAATAAATATAAAAAACTGAAATCAAATTAGTTCTCCATTAATTCATTTTGCATTCCCACTGCTCATCTTCTGTTTCATTTTTCTTTGTCTTTTGTAAATCCTTTTCTTTCTGGCTTTCAAATCAACTTTTGGCTCTGGTTTCACCCACTGTATTTCTACCGGCTTTTCCTCAGCCGGCGTAACAAAAACATCTGCAGTGGGATCATGGGGAAGAATAGTCTTTGGTTCTTTCTTTCTCAGCTTCTGCACATCTTTCACTTGCTGTTTCTCTCTGTATTTTGCAGCTGTGATGGATCTTATGACACGCCGATGCTAGAAACAAAAAAAATATGAAAGGTGCTTTTGAATAAAAATAAACATTTTATATATGGCAAGGACATTCACTTATGAAACCTATTTCCCTTTACCCTGCATCATCAAAAAAAAAAAAAAAATTGTAATCTGTAAGACTGGATACAGCAAAAACCAAATTCAGTTTCACAGTTAACAGAACACTTATTTGACAGAATTACTTTGGCCCAAGAGTTTTAGGACATCAAGGACCACTGAACAGAAACAGCTTACCATGTTTGGTGACTGGTAGTGAGGATTTTCATACAAAGTTGGTCCTCCAAAACTTCCCTGGAAAATCTTTATAAGATTTAAGACAAAACGGGGTCCTATTTCTACAAGAGCGGCATCTTCTTCTATGATCTTTAATTAAAAAAAGGAAACATTTCATTTTGATTTGAATAAAATACTTCTACATGGGACACGGGCTATATCCTCATTACAAATGTACCTAAAGAACTGATAACCAATAAAGTTAAGGTGGAAGGGAAACTTGGCAAATGCCAAATCATCAATATTTTCTGAAATGTATTACTGGTTACAGGTAGTTGTCATAGGAAAATATTAATGTCTTTTCAGTGTCTTTAAAATTGAGTCATTTCAATCTGGTCTGTATCTAGCTTCTCACAGCACATGTCTTCTTGCAAAACTGGTAAAATGATTATTTAAAATTGCAACCATGAGAACAAAATGTATTCAAGCACCCTATGTGGCACTCTTTCAAAATTTAAATCAATCCTTGAGTTGTTTTTATAAATCTAATTCAAATTAGATTAAAAGACATATAAAAGGATACATGGCAAAATTTATTTTTGAATGGCTACTGACTGTGGAATTAAGGAGCAACTTCTGAACCACAAATATTACTATTGTTGTTTAAGGTATGCCTGCATTCAGAGGTTAAGAAGAGAATATGTTTAACTCACGTATCTTTTCTGCTTAACAGAAGCAGAAAAAAGCCCAGTTTACTTCACACGCTGTCTGAAATTCTGTCTTGCTGTTTTCATCCACCTCTCCTCCTGAATGAATCGCTCTAATAGTTCTCACAAATGTTTTCTACGTGGGCTATGTTTTTCTAAGTCTAAAACCCCACCCCAGCCCCAGCAGACTCTAACCTCTTAGGAGAGAAACTTATATTTTACTCAATATATAGTGATTTGTGAGAAAATCCATACTCCATATCAGCAGATAGCCATGAACTTAGGTTATGAAATAGGGGTTATTTACTACAAGTCTGTAGAGAAAAGAAAGCTATGTAAGAGAAAAAGAGTATCATTTGCCTATTCTATATCATAAACACTACATATCCTAACTTATATAATTAAAAATAAAAGCTAACCTGAAAGTTCCGAAACCATATCCTGTTATCCAAAATGGTGAATGTAAACACATGGTCCACAAATGGCTGGCTTTTGGGATGATACCGTGGTGTACTGAAGATCTAGTGGAAAAAGGGACACATTAGTTCTGTATTCTATGACATACCATGTGTGTTTTAGATAAAGTTAAAAGGAAGACACTTATTTATAATATTTTACTAAAAACAGTTTCTAGTAAAGGTATTTACCTGAATTAAGAGTTCTTTTAACAAAGTATAATGTGGTAATTCATCAAAAGCCTGTAAAAATAAAGTGAACATATTATTTGACAACATTAATTTTGCTTAAAATTGTGTTTTATTAACTAAATTGAATGGTACAACTATATCCACTCAAAAAAAATCACCATGCACAGTAAGAAAATTAACCTGACACGTAACGAGAAACTTACAGGGTCAAAAGACAAAAGGGGCCGAGAACCTTTTAAACAGTTTCCAGTCATCTTCAGCTCAGCCAGGGTGTGAACTAGAAAAATTATAACAACAAAAATAGTTATAACTTTGGCACAATTATCCCAAAAGATTTTCAATTTTCTCACAAAAAAATTTAAATTGAGTCAACTTACTATTTTGAACAAGGAATTTAGCAGATGGTCCATGAGGTGAATTTGAAAGCCTAAAAAACATAAAAAGTTTTTTCAACTAATTAGAATTTAGAATGTAGTAAAAGCTTACTACCAGCTCAATTTAAAAGATACCACAGAGACTTCCCTGGTGGTCTAGTGGTTAACACCCTGCACTTCCAATGCAATGGGGCACAGGTTTGATCCCTGGTCTGGGAACTAAGATCCCACATGCCACATGGTGCAGTCAAAAACATAAAATGCACAGTTTAAAAAAAAGAAAAGATACCATACAGTGCTAACAATATTCACTTATTCGCAAATTTATTTAATACATTCTCTTTTGATATTGATTTCTAATAATTTCACAGTTTTAAAAGAAAAGACTCTGTATGATTTCAATACCTTTAGACCATGGAATTTTTGCATTTGTTGTACATCCCTAGATATATTCCAGTGTCTCCTGGTTTATAGTCTCTGGGAACTTGAATAGAATTTGTATCCTGCTGTTGTGTGAAAACTGGATAAATCTTAATTATATTGAATTGGTTCACAGTGCTTTTCAGGTCCACTATATTCTTCTACTTTTCTGTCTATTCATTCTATTAATTTTTGAGAGTTTGATATTGAAACTCCAACTAAAAATTATTTTTCATCATATTTTATCATAATTAATCTACTAAAAACTAACTATAATATATTGTGGAACTATAACTTTTATTTTCCAAGTCTCCTGTAAATGTGTTATACTTTCATAATTTAAAAAATTTAAAAAAAACAAACATTCTCTTACCACATATAGAGATCTTGTTTTTTCTTAGCTTCAAAATAGATACACTTATTGCAGTTTTTCATTTCACAAACCTAATGGAGCGAAGTATAGAAAAATGAAGTATATAATAAAACTAAGATCTAAAGTAATTCAAAGAATGAATATTCAGATTCCTCCAAGAATACTTCAGCAGGTTAAGAGGTTACAAAGGTCTAAATCAAAGTAGATTTATTTGCAGAAATGTTTAGATTTTCTGCATAAGGTAAGCTATGCTCTGCCCACCTCTTTGACGTTAACAGTTACTCTTTTTGGTCTAGCATTTTAACTGGCCTCCCTTGGGGAATCTCTTCTTCTGACCATATTCCTGTGTACAAACTACTAAGATTAAAAACAAACAACCCCAGGAATAAAGCACATTACAACCAGACTCACCAACTGTAGAAAAACAGTCCTTAAAGAACCAAAAACATCCTTCATAGCCATTACTTTGATGTTTAACTCTTTTGCTGTTCTATTTTAAGCTCAAGAAATTTATGTTTTTTCTTCCTCATCTGTACTACCATTTCTGTGATCTGGTTCTGTAAAATCACTAAGGAGTATACAAAACCTATTTCAAGTTGAATTAAACTTCAACGTCTTAAACATTTATAAAGTCACAAGTGAGAAATGCACAAAAGCAGTAAGGGAATGAAGTCCTTTATTATTGTAGTATTTATAAATTAATATATATACACTACCTGAGGATTAAAGAATTCATCAATCCAATGCTTTTGTTGCTTACTTTCTAGGAATAAATATAACTACATGCTAAGTTGTGAGCTTTAGTTGCTGCAATTCAGATCCTGTTTATGTCGCCTATCTTCATTTGAAATTATACTACCTATTACGGGCCTGACTCCGTCATTAGAATGTAAGTTCCATGATGACAGAGGCATTTCTTTTAACACTGTTTCTATAGAATAATCCCATGATAGAACAGGACTTCAAAAATTTGTGCTAAATGAATAACAGAAGCCTTTCTAATAACTAAAGAGAAGTATCTAAAACAATTCTTCTAAGTTTTAAAAAAATTTGCTTTAAAAATGGAAGTTTAGTTTTCAACAGTACTTTGAAATTTTAACCTATTACTAGTCCATAATACCTAAGAGCAAATATCACATGCACTGCTTTTAATACTAGCAAAATACTTTCCTCAATATGCTTATTGAGAGAAGACAAATTTAAGAATGACCAAGAAATAATATGTACTGAAGCAATAAACTGTGTGAAATAGACAATGAGTACTATAAAAATTTAGAAGGTACATAATTAAAGTTCATAAAATTTGCTGTCTTATACAAAACAACTTAAGTCACTGGATAACTGACTTCTTTTTTAAATGATCAATTTCTCACGTTCTAAAATACTGTTTCTAAATAGTGCTGCTAGAATATTTTACTTTATTTTCTTAAATTACCTCATTAATCACAAATAACTTATCTTTACGATCCATTTTAGTATCTGTAAAAAGAAAACAAAACAATTAAACAAAAAGATTTCAAAGCTACTTCAATCAAATCACTCACACTTTCTAGAAAATTAACTATTAAGTATCTTTATAATTTTCAGTTTAAATGAGATTTTTTGATCTTCAAAATGATTACAGCTGAAGACACATGACCTCTTTAAAAATCTTGTTCTTTTGAAATGCAAAAATGAGTGATTGAAAATAGTCCTCAGGAATTATGAAGATCTAGGCACTGTTTCTTTGTGTGCAGGCATACCTCAGAGATTCTGCCTGTTAAGTTCCAGATGACCGTAATAAAGAGAATATTGAAAGAAAGCAAGTCATATAAATTTGATTTCCTAGTGCATATAAATGTCATGCTTATATTATACTGTAGTCTATCAGATATACAAACACATTATGTTTAAATAAACAATGTACATGCCTTAATTTAAAAATATTTTATTACTATAAAATGCTAACCATCATCTGAGCCTCCAGTGAGGCTTAGTAACTTCAAAGTAGTAACTTCAAACTTCACAGTAGGAACTTCAAAGATCACTGATCACAGATCACAAAATAACATCAATGAAAAGGTTTCAAACACTGCAAGAATTACCAAAATGTGACAGAGATACAAAGTGAGCAAATAAATGCCATTGGAAAAATGGCGCCAAGAGACTTGCTTGACACAGGGTTACCACAAGTCTGCAAATGGAGAAAAAAAATTGCAAAAAAGTGAAGCACAATAAAATGAGGTCTACCTAAATTTTATGAATCTCTTTCCAAAACAGAAAAATTCTCATAAACCAATTTTAGGACACAGGTTTTAGAAACACTCACTTAGGAAACAATATAAATTAAAATTCTCTTTATGTAACTATAGACCCCAGTTTCAGAAACACCTTTATTTTACTCAGAAACACTGTTATGTTATTACCAAGAATTAAAACCTAAGCACCTCCCAACACAGGCACAAAAAACAGCTGCATGAGAACATGTCGTGGTTCCAAATCCCATTACTAATGTTTTTCATTTGCCTGTAAGACATCCCATTATAAAAGCAAAAGCCTGGCATTAGGAGTAGACTGAGTCCCAACTTAAAGGTGCTTCAGTCATACTCCTGGTACATTAAGTTTTTAATAAGAACAGTTTTTTTTTTTGTTTTGTTTTAAATTCAGAAAATAATACATGGCAGTCTTGATTCATTTAGAAGGACAAACCAGCTCATGGCCTCTGAGAACATATTCTCGGACTTTCAAAAAATGTTTTAGAGAAGACAGTGCTTAATGAATTTTGCAAAGAATTTCTAAAAAATATTAATTGGAAAAATCTTGGCACCAAACAGATAAAACTTCTGAGAAGTCACTGTTCTTTACCTGACATGCTGAATGAATGAAGTGTGACTAGAAGTGAAAATATATAAACAGGCAAGTTTACAAATACGGAATCTTAAAGCATACGATATGATAGCACCTGCTTTAGAATGAGGCATCAACATTCTCAAGTCTTGCATTAAATGTCTTGTTCTGAAATTTATTCCTCTAGAAGAAAAGATGAGAATCCGTTCCTTATTTTTCCACTTCCCCTAAAGGAAAAAAGTGTGAGAATTTTAACATTTCATGGTGAATCTATCTTGTTTGTTTAAAAATAAATGCTTCCAAGTAGCAACCCAAACAATCCTGACCTCAGCCTTTAATTCAATCTCAGTAGCATTTACTGACCCCAGCTGCCACCCGGAAACCTCCTTGGCTTCCTTTCCTTTTGTTTTTCTTCAATTTCTCCAGTTCCTCCTCCTGATTATGACAGTTCTCATAATCACTCTCACAGCTTTCACTGTCAACTAACTCTACAGAAAGATAAGGAACTCTTTCTAGCTCAAATAATCCAGTATCTAACTTACCTCAAATTCAACTTTAGGACACCAAATCTTAAAATGTGGTAAACTTCCTTACTATTTATCTGATGATGTCACCATTATTTCAGTCCCCCACGCTTTGAATCTTCCATTTGCCCTTATTTCACATCATAAGCACCAGTAAATGCTGTCAATTTCCCTTTTCAACAACTCTTAGTCCTCTCTTAGGGTTAGAATTCAAGCTTATCTTTCATTCCTCAAAGCTAACTCCTTTCCCAGTGCTTGCAAACCACTACAAAAGGGTCATTTACCTATCACTCACTACGTGGTATATAGAGATCTATGCTAAGCTGTGGTGGGGGTGGCGGGGACGATGGAAGTAAGTTACTAAAGCAGACCAATTATCTCCACAGTATTTTATCTAGCTTAAGGAGCTCTCAGATGAATGAAAGATTCAACAACTTGTGTTCACCTTCTTCTGAATAAAAACCATCAACTTACATATCAGTTCTTAGTTTCCTTCTAAATTCCAACATTTTAGGAGAAAGTGGTCACGTTTCAGTTTTGCAATCCCAAAGCACGGGAACCTAACTTCTTACAGTGCTTAGCACATTAAAACTGTCGAATACACCTAAAACTCATAGTAGCTACCCTAGTTTTCCGTACTCCTTGAGAGTTACAAATCGGGGATGGAATGGGAATGAGGTTCAAAAGGGAGTGAATATATGTATACTTATGGCTGATTCACGTTGTTGTACTCTAGAAAACTGTACAACACAACATTGTAAAGCAATTATCTTCCAATTAAAAGTAAAATTTAAAAAAAAAAGATCACGTCTAAGGCATAGTCCCAAAGGACAGTAGCTTTTTAAAGAATCGCATTACCAGCTTCAAGATTCAGAATATGGGAATATTCTGGATATCCCATCACTGGAAGGGATATATACTTGAGGGAGACAAACAAGTTTAACGAAGAATTCCTTCCTCCGACAACAAAAACGAAAGTTATTAGACCAAACACTGTAACAGTCCCCGAAAGTCGCTTCTCTGGGAGCCAGGTAACAGCTTTGAAATGGGTGAAGTTGCTCAGTCAACAGCCTGCCAAGAGTGCAGCCACGTGCACTAGGGTTAGATGTAAACGCGGCAGCGGGTCCCGCCGGGCGAGCTGAGACGGAGCTCCCGTAACACCCCCAGCAATTCTGAAACCCGCAGAGCAGTAATCAGGTAGGTACCACAACGAAAGAGCGTGGAGCCGCAGCCGCAAAGCGCCCTTTACCTTGCAAACTGGGCCTGGGATACGATCTTTCTCTTCTTCCGCCGCCTCCTCTGATACGTCGTTCGGCTTAGCCGGCAGCTTGCCATCTTTCGCGTCTCTTTTCAGCTTTTTCGCCTGAGCCGCCAGTCCTCCACGCCGTTTCCTCTTGGTCGCCACCATCTTGCTCCGCGCCTTCGCTCTGGGCCTTCCTTCCGGCTCTGCCGCTCGCTCCGCCTTCCCGTCTCTATGGTCCCGGCCCCCAGCTCCACTGTCCTGCAGCTCTATGGTGCCTCTTTCTCGTCTCTATGGTACGGCCCGGTCGGCTCTCTAGGCCTCCTCTATCTCTGTGGTGACGGTGGCCGAGGTGGTCGGCAATATCCGAAGAGAGTGGCGGGAACCTCTCCACTTCCTCCGCAGTTTTCTAGGAGCTGCGCCTGGGCACTGCGCAAAGGTAGGGTTTGAGCCCTGGGGATCCCAAGACAAGTCTGTAAGCGGGTTGTGGGCTGGTGAGTGGTGTTGGGTGGTTGTCTGGGTTTCTTGGAGGACCTTCCAAGGACTCAAGCCCGCCCCTCTAGTATATCCTGTTAGAAGCAAGATTGGAGGCGCGGGACACCTCTTCTCTGACTGAGGAAGCGGAGCCTCTGTTTGGGTTGGCGAAACTGACCTCGGTGACCATGTTAGTTGTGTATTTCTGTCCTTCGTAACTTTTCGTATTACTGTCCCCTTACTAAAGACGACAAAACCCGCCTTTACAGGGTAATTTTCCCCAAAGTTAGAGATAGTTAAGTGGCAGAGGTGGGGTTTCAGTCCCTACTTCGGCGAGTTCAGCGTCCAGGCCTCTTCCACTCGGCTCAGCGCAGGTTGAAATCGCGGGCCTCGTCAGCCTGGACGGGGAGTTTTATTGTCGCATCTCTTCAGGAGCATCCCTCGGGGCCGAATGCGCCGTGGACCATGCCCCTCCTAACCCAGCGGATCACAGACGAGAATGATTACTGCTTAGTGGCCAGCCTTGACAACGTCAGGAACCTCTCCACTATCTTGAAGGCTATTCATTTCCGAGAACATGCCACGTGTTTCGCTACTAAAAATGGAATCAAGGTTACAGTGGAAAACGCAAAATGTGTACAAGCAAATGCTTTTATTCAGGTATGGAAGTTGGCACCTTTAATCCAGTGAAATATGACCTTCTTCACCCAGGTCAATGAATTCCAAGGGTTCTCATTTAAGTTGGAGCACAAAATATTATTTGAATTCTTTTTCTCTCCTGGTAACAAATCCTTTTCCTATCCTGTTTTACAGAGGTAGTGGTTAATAATGTCTAAAATATATTAAACTATAGGTGGGCACTTTTTCTGAGTGTTTTGTATGTTTATATGTTTAAATAATTTAATCCTCACAACAGTCCTATGAGGTGGTTCTATTATTATTCCCATTTTATATTTGTGGAAACTGAGACGCTATTTAAGTGATTTGTCAGCAGTCCTTTAGCTGGCAAGTGGCTTAGTTGGGATGAGAACCCACAACATTTGTTTCGGTAGTACATGCTCTTTTGCACTACTTCGCTATTATTTTTTCCTCTTATTGGTTATAATCTGTTTGTTCTTACAAAGTATTAGTTGTATGGTTCAGATAAGATTTCACATTCAATTTAGCATTTTTTTGGAACACCTAAGGGCACAGTATGACCTCAGGTATAGAGGGATTAATCAGACATGGTTACCGTCCTCAAAAGAAATTGAGAACCAGTATTACTCATGCATTGTCTAATTTGTTTGGCTGTTTTCCACATGACCTTAGCCCAGCTGATGGGCCCAAAAAGGAGACAAGGAAGAGTCATGTAAGGGATGACTCCAAGGAGCTAGGTGAAGGACCTTTACATAAAGTTTTCCATCAGACTGAAATCAGTTACACCTTCAACTACTGAGTAGTAGTATTCTAATGGATCACAGTTGAAGAAGTTTAAGATGTGTTGATTGATAATCAAATTATTTTCATAGGTTTAGCACAATATTGTTATTTTAAAAACAAAGTGAGCTCTAGAATTGTATGTGTGCATTTTCATTCTTTAACATACATTTTCACATTTACTTTTTTTTTTATAGGCTGGAATATTTCAAGAGTTTAGAGTTCAAGAAGAGTCTGTTACTTTTCGAATTAATTTAACTGTCCTTTTAGACTGTTTGTCTATTTTTGGATCAAGTCCTATGCCAGGTGAGCTATTTTATTGTCATTATAATAACACAAAAGCATTTCTGGATGGTCAGAAAAATACAGGAAAAATTATTAGAATATAAGTAATATAAACATTTGTTTAAAAAATTGCCAATTTATTTTTCATTTGCCACAATCATATGTTCTGATTTTTCACAACATTAGTAGATGCTAATGGTTCTTATATTTACATTCACCTTTTAATTTACAAAGTTTTTAGGATTTTAAATTTGAACTAATCAAAAGAATACTTTGAACATGTCTTAAATATGTTTAACATTGAGAAATATATTTTAATTGCTTCTTTTCCCTAATTTGTCAAGAATTATAGTTAGTGGCAGAGAAAAACAGATACCAGTTGTCCTAACTCCCAGTTCACTGTGTTTGACATTTGCTTTTTTTCTTTAAGCCCTATTTATAAATTAAGTTTATTTTCCTAAATGCTTTTCTTTAAAATAGTCATATACTTTTAGAAATAGTTAAAACTACAAGGAAACCCCAGAAGGATGATTTTTACTTCATAGGAAAGGATCAGTTATGGTCCTCTACAAAATATGTTTTAATTTTAAAATTATACATTTTCTAATGCAGTGATCCCCAACTGGTTTTCCATAAAAGCACCTGCCTTCTTCCATTCATCATTGTGGTTCTCCACCCGGTAAGAAAGAGTAGAGTGTCCTGTCATATTCCTTCTGCTCTTCAGTGTTTTGCAGAGCTAAAACCCTAACCTCCATTAACCACCCTTTTCCTCCCAATTAGACCTTAAGATGTGGTGAAATATAAAGACTATCTCCCAGTAGAAAACATTGGAAGGGTCCTTATCACAGTGAATACATTGATGTTATAATAAGACAATATGAAAGCAATCCATTGTTAACACAGATTGAACCTTCAAGAATAGCACAGTCTATCCTATAACAGTTATTATTAATACATGCAATATGGATGGTATAGATTCTCCATCCTAAAGTTGTATATTTATATATAATCACCTAGCTATCTCTGAAGTGTTTTTTGTTTTTGTTTTTTTTTTTTTTTTTGCAACCTGGAAAACTATTTCAAAGAGTTATATTTTATTGCCAATTTTTTGCAGTTATTTTTGGAATTGTCTACACACTATCATCAGGGAAGATGTAGTCCCTTCTCATAAGGATATACATACATATATGCTAGAAATGGACACAGTAAAATATTCTTGAGTTTTAGGCATCATTTGAGGAGAAGCTGAGCCCAGAGCTGTAAAGCTAAGCCCAGAGTATGATTTGTTTCCATTGCAGGGACTTTTACTGCACTTCGGATGTGTTACCAAGGTTATGGTTACCCTCTGATGCTGTTTCTGGAAGAAGGAGGTGTGGTGACAGTGTGTAAAATCAATACGCAAGAGCCTGAGGAGACTCTGGATTTTGATTTCTGCAGCACCAATGTCATTAATAAAATTATTCTGCAGTCAGAGGGGCTCCGTGAAGCATTTTCTGAGTTGGATATGACGAGTGAGGTCCTGCAGATCACCATGTCTCCAGATAAACCTTATTTCAGGTACTTGAAAGCCCTGCAGTCCTAGTTAATGTAGTTTACTCCATCTACCTGCTTACACATTTACTTAGGATGCAGAGTTTTTGTTACCCAGGTTACAAGAATTTTCAGAACTTCAGAGAGCTTCTACTCTTACTTCATACTTTTATGTGTCAGGACACTAGAAGACCCAGGAAGACTAACTCACTATATAAAGCTAGGTAGTGTTGGTTTCTAGAAGAGTAGCCCAATCTCTGAGTTCATAAACTAGTAGTCATTTCATTGCTGTACTACTTACCATCATAGATCAATTGCATTGTGAGGAAAATTGAGCTTAAACTTTTGCAAAAGGTGTTCACAGCATATGGTATCTCTTTTTCCCAAGTTAGTACAGGATGCTGGAGGGAATAGGTGTTTTCTATACATGGTTCATTCACTAAGTATCAATCACCTATAGTGTGCATATTTACCTTATTAAGCACTACAGGAAGGAAGAGCTTAAAATCAAGGTGATGAGGATATACATGGAACACCTTAGAACAAAATTACATGCCATTAAGATACTTAGGGAACAAGCACAGGGGTACCTAGGGAGGCATGGTCAAGGTGAGCTTCCTAAGAGGACAATTTTCAGCAGGAATATGGTATCAAAAACTATCAAGCTGCTTTTCATATTTTGACCCAACAAATGAAATGGCAACACTCTTCAGGATTAGAATCAGTTTAGAGAGAGTATTTATTTCTACTCTTTTGAAATATTTTAGAATATTAGAGTAGAGGAGTTAAATACATACGGTATGAGAGGTGTAATTCTTTTTGAATCTACGTTAGAAGAACTGCAGGCTTTTCTTATTGGTTAGGTAGTTAAAAAATTGGCTCAAGATTGGTTAAAATGCTAATCAAAATGGAAATGAGTCTAACCCTACTTAAGCAGTGATGTGAATTAAAGATTCCAGGCACTTTAAACAGAGTATTCCAGAGGCTCCTCATCTAAACGATCTCTCTCAGCATGGGTGACTAGGTGGATCATGCATGGTATTTTTCATCTCCCATACAGGAAATTATTTGGTGGAGGGGAATTGGAAGTTGAAATATTTTTTTCTGGATATGTTAAACTTGAGCCTGTGACACTAAGGAGTAGTTGGATAGATAGGTATAGAGTTCAGGAGATCAGTCTAGACTAAAAATTTAGATTTGGGAACCATCAGCATGGCTGGGCCTAAACAACATGGCTCAGAGAAAGAGGAAAGATGGATTCTGGCGAAAGCCAACAAGCACCTATGTCTTTATCACTGTGCTCATCAGTCACATACAGTGCTCATATATGTTAATTCCAGGTGGCTCATATGGTAAAGAATCTGCCTGCAATGCAGGATACCCAGGTTCGATCCCTTGGTCGGAAGGTCCCCTGGAGAAGGGCATGGCAACCCACTCCAGTATTCTTGCTGGAGAATCCCATGGACAGAGGAACCAGGTGAGCTTCAGTCCATGGCATCGCAGAGAGTCGAACAGGACTTGAGCCACTAACACTTTCACTTTCCAAAACAAATGATCAGTAAGTTAAGTAAACATAAACATTCACAAATTGTCTGCAACCTACTGATATTCCCAAGCAAAGAAAACCATAAAACAGCCTGAAACACACAAAAGCCCTAATTGCTTGGTGTGGCAGTAGACATAGTTGGCAGGGCCCTGGGCTTGCCGTTGACATAGATCAGGGTCTTCCGTCACTCCTCCACTCTCCTGTTACATGGTTCTGATTTGCTGAAGAGGGAAGGACAATATCAAAGTAATATTAAGGTAATGAAATTGAGGCAAAGCCCCCTAGATTCCTTCTGTGACTGGCTTTTTGCAAAGTCATTTATTAGTTGCTCGCTCTCTGTACTCCGGCAGCATCCTACAGGAATCTTTATCATGTCATTGTTACAGTGCTTTGTCTACAGCTGTCTACATACCTGTTTCACCGGAGTGAGCTTCTTAAGGAAATGTTTGCTTATTTGGATACTAATGTAGCTTATTGTTGAACCAATGAATGAATGAATTGCTTATTTTCTACTATAGGTTATCTACTTTTGGGAATGCAGGAAGCTCCCACCTTGACTATCCCAAAGATTCTGATTTGATGGACTCATTTCACTGCAATCAGACCCAGGTCAACAGGTCAGTAGGTTGCCATTTGGTGATGAAGGCGAGGTTAAATACTATATTTCTATTAAATAAATTTTTTTTAAGACTTTCAGTGTGTAGATAAAAGTATAGCAAAAAATAAATAGTAGGTTGCTGGGTTTACTTGGGAATTTGGCATTGTGATAGGGAATTAAATTTTCAAAATGAAGAAAGTATTAGCAAATTGGACAGCTCTTTGATTCTGTTCTTACATTTGCTATTTGGTAGTTCTTGGCTAACTTTTGTCCTTGGAATTATGCTTTAAGTGTGTCCAAATAACAGCTTTTTGTTTACTTTTCTGCAGATACAAGATTTCTTTACTGAAACCCTCTACAAAGGCATTAGTCCTGTCTTGTAAGGTATCTATTCGAACAGATAACCGAGGATTTCTCTCATTACAGTATATGATTAGAAATGAAGATGGACAAATATGCTTTGTGGAATATTACTGCTGTCCTGATGAAGAAGTTCCTGACTCTTAGTCTTCAGTATGGCGGTTCACACACTGTTTATGTACACATAATGGTTCATGCGTCGTTCATGTATACGTGACAGTTCACGCACTGTTT
Source organism: Cervus canadensis (assembly GCF_019320065.1). NCBI lineage: Eukaryota > Metazoa > Chordata > Mammalia > Artiodactyla > Cervidae > Cervus > Cervus canadensis. The sequence continues at coordinate 37,317,387 of NC_057401.1, forward strand.
ATGTAGACATTCGTAGTAGGTCATGTTCTCATGTTGAGGGCAGTGCCCTTCGTGACTTCCTGTTAAGGTTTTCTAAGGGAAAGAAGCAGCACAGTCCCTGTCCCCTGATAGTTGCTGTAGGTTTTGTCAGTAATGTTGTCACATAGTCATAGATTATCCAGTACTGGACTAGTCTGTGGTTCTGTCTTTTGAACTCGTGGAAGTTGTTATAAGTCAAGGTGCATAAGTTTTATGTGTTATTCTACTTAAGTAGGACATTCCAAGAGTATAAAAATTTGAAGTTTGGTGAAGCCATATCAGAAATGTCCTTTTATTTATTTACTATTAGAAAAAGCAATAGCATATGGGCATCACTTCCAAGTTGGAATTCTGGAGACTATGTCATAAAGCAGTGGTTCTCAGAGTGTCATACCTAGACCACCTGGAAACTTGTCAGGAACTCTGGGGGCGGGGCAAGCAATATGTAGTTTAAACAGCTTCCCCCCTCTTCGCCCTCCCCGCCCCAAAGATTCTGATCCTTGCTAAAGTTTGAGAACCACTGTTTTAAAGGATATTTTTTTAAAATAGCACTTTAATTGCATTGAAGTGACTGCTTTTACAGGTGATGTCTTTGCAAGTGTTCTGAAGTTTAGCTGTCACCAAACAAGTCTGAATAATTATATGATTTATTTACATTTTGAAGGCATCTATGAACATGATATAAAAGCCTTCAGAATTACAGATTTTCATCATGTTCTGAAAACCATTCATTGTAGTAAGTTATTAGATACCTTCTGTTTGCCTATAAGAGTTCCTCAACCAGGGCTTCCCACGTGGCTCAGTGGTAAAGAATCCACCTGCCAATGCAGGAGACACAGGTTCCATCCCTGATCCTGGAAGACCCCACATTTTGTGGAGCAACTATGCCCGTGTACCACAACTGCTGAACCTGTACTCTAGAGCTTGGGAGCCGCAGCTACTGAGCTCATGTGCCCTAGAGCCTGTGCTCTGCAACTAGAGAAAAGCTTGCACACGACGAAGACCTAGTACAACCAAAAATAATTTTTTTTTTTAAGTTTCTCAACCAAACCAAGGCATATCTCAGTGGGCGGGCACGTAGGTGCTGCTCCCAGATACCTGTTCGACTCGTGCAATGCTGGGTATCTAGCCCAGGGTGAATGCCCGATAACTAGTTAAATCTCCCAGGCAATCTCGGGATGCCCAGCTGGTACAAAAGTCGTTGGAGTTTTATAAAGTTATAGGATGTGTTCAAGAAGGAAATGATTGAATCTGCCAAATGTCCAGATTTTTTTTGTCTCGATAAGCATTAAGAACAAAACACGTCTAAAACATAATTATGAAAATACTTATTCAGTAAACATTTCAAGGACTACAATTTTCCTTTAAATTTAAAATTGGAAAGTTACTTGGTTTTTTTCCATTGGCATGTCTAGTATCTAAAATAGTGCCAGGATAGAGTTAATATTCATCAGATAAAAGGACCTCCACTTTCAGATTATTAGTCACTATGAAAGTTGAACCTATGATTAAATATGTTTGCACATTTAAGACTACTATTTCAGCTGAACATATCTTGAGTTACTTAGAATTCAGAAGCTAATAAATTTCTTAGTCACCGTAAATCAAGATATGATTTAATAAAGAATTTTCTAGTTAAGTGTGTTCTGTTTGACTCCCTAATTTGCTAGCTTAACTTTGTTCAAGTTCCTATGAGAGACCACTGGGGGGAGCGCTTCCTTGGGCAACACAGATGCTTTGGTGACTATAAACTGAATTCATGTGTCACAAAAGACTTAAGATTTAGCTCTGCCTTTCTGAAGTTTACCTCATATTCTTTCTAATAAAATTGTACTTACAGTAGCTATTTTTTTCTATTTTAAATTAGTTTATGCCCTACTTAGGATGTGCTTCCACCTAGAACTGATGAAATGATTCAAAACAAAAATGTTAAATTTCACTGTTGTAATAAAAATAAGTCTTGTAATACATGTTTTGTTTTGTTTTTTTACAAGAAGCCACACAGTTTCTGTGATACTCTCAAGTCCTGCTAAGTATGAGTTACTATTGCTGAAAGGGCAGCATGTGGCAGCCCCTATAGCTTAGGGCGGGTGGGTGGGTGGGGTCAGAAATACATAGACTCCCCTTTCCCCTTTCCATCTTCATACTGCTGCCTCTTGTCCCCACCTGAAATGAAATCTGTTGGGTCCTGAGGAATTGGGAGATAGTGTTTTCTCTTTTCCCGAGTTTGTATTCGTAGCATTTTTATACGTGTCTCAGGTTATATGCTCCCCTGCAGCAGTTAGCAGCTCTACCGTGGGTTTTCCTCTCCAGCAGTGGATAGCTCAGCCTCTAATCAGAAATGCCCCAGGCAGCTGGTACGGGTATTCCTGGCATCCATATCTCAGTCACTTCAGAAGCCTCAATGAAAGAGTAAATGTTTGAAGTAGGTTATCTTTTTGAAATTCATAGCTCGTTGACTGGATGTAACTCCTAGTTAATAGTAGTGACTCTCATTGGTAAAACTAGAGGGATTCAGGATATGTGAACTAAATTATTTCAGAGTAGTTCCCCATCCCTTTATGGAAAGAATCTAAGAATCTAGTGAGGCCTGTAGTCTGTACCCTTAGGACTGGTGCCTGAGGCTTGACTTTTACTTCCTGCCATTTGTCCAGGGATTTCTGTTGCTTCTTGCTGACTGGATTAGGACAGCCCCATCTCTGCAATATTGTCAGGTTTGCCTTAAGTGGGCTTTTAATGCAAAGTGATGGGTGAACTGCCAACACATGGTGGTAAGGCCTCACTGAACTTACAGAGCCGGTTGCATAAACGCTGTATGCTTGCTAATGAACATTTATTAAAATGTGTATGTGGGAGAGTTTGAGCTGGACTTGGTTTTGTTTGTTTTCTTTCTAATTCGGTTACAGGGACTAAAAGAAAGTAGCTAACCCTCATCTATCTCAGAAATTTCAGTGGCCAATAACTAAAGGAATGTATAAGTTGTGTATGACCTTATGGACTAGGGTGGCTGGAAACCTCAGGTGTTTTGATTGGTTGTCCAGATTGCTGCTTCCCACTGAATGGGTTTAGAAAGGAGCTTAGCTCTCAGCTCAAGTTTTCCAAGAGTGAAACTTTATACTAAGCTGTATTGTGCTGAACATTTCCAATGTGGTTTCTTAAAACTTAGGGATTTCACAAAACAGTAACATTTTTAAACTTTTAGAACCAAGATAGATGGCAGCTTTCTATTTTGTCAGATATGAGGATATTAAAACCATTTCATAAAACATTTTAAAATCAAAATCTCAGGGGACAGGTGGGAATTTTATAGTCAAAAACTGGAGATACTAAAAATAATTTCAAATGAGACAACAGGGTTACACAATAATGTTTTATTTTACAGTGTAATACTTTATGCTATTGTTTTATTGATAGAGGTTTGTTGGTTTGGAAATGTTAAGAGTTTGGGACCTCACAAAATAGTAAAATTTTAAAAATTTTAGTGCCACCCAAAATGGAGTCCGAGTGGCCACTCCTAATACTTTGTTTTTATCACAGTCATTGTTGAAAACCTGTTTTCAACTGCGTGTGTGAAAACAGAAGCCACTCTTCTGAGGCTGCTTTAGTCAACTCAGCATATTCTGGGCAAGAACATCAGTCCCATCTCCAAGCAGGGCTAAAATCTGCAGTGAGTCACTGAGTGACTAGTTAATAAGTACTTGCAGAGAAGGTCAGTGGAATATAGGTGCCTTCGGCCAGAGCTGTAAGCGGAAACCCTGCTCCTGGGTGCCAGACTTAAAGCACTCTTGGAATCAGCAGAGGGAGCGCGGCAGCTAGCAGGAGAAAGCCGAGCAGTCTGTGGCCAGACCACCGGATATATATGTCCTCCTGCCACAGCAGAACACTGCTCACTACTAATACTGTGGATACTAGCTGATTACTAGGTTTTACAGACTAAACAGAATGAAATGAGAAACTACTCTCTTGAATGAAGAACCAAGATGTGGTTGTATAAGCACTGATGAGTGATAGAAATGTTCTTAGAAACACACGTGGATCCCAAAGACACAGGTGTTTGAGCTCCACTAAATCAGCTCAGGTAACTGAGGAGCGATAACAAGGGGAAAAAAAAGCTGTAGTACAAACTGAATCTGATTTCTCCTCTGTCCCTCGACACACAAAGGAATATGATTTCAGACTGCCAATTTCCTAGATACACACTGGTTCAGGGCCCTTTTTCTTTTTTAAAGTCGCTCAGTCGTGTCTGACTCTGCAGCCCCATGGACTGTAGCCCGCCAGGCTCCTCTGTCCATGGAATTCTTCAGGCCACAATACTCAAGTGGGTAGCCATTCCTTCTCCAGGGGATCTTCCCAACCCAGGGATCGAACCCAGGTCTCCCGCATTGCAGGCGGATTCTTTACCGTCTGAGCCACCAGAGAAGCCCATTCAGGGGCTTCTTTTTTAACAACCTTGGTGAGCATTCCATTCCCAAGTCTTTTTAATCCAGTCTGATAGGGGCAGCATAGTAGGGTGGAAAGAGTAGTCACCTGTGATTCAGGTGACTATCTGCTTTATAAATGAATCAATCCCTCTTGTCCCTGTTTTCTTCATTTACAAAAATCAAAAAGGCCTTATGGCTCTAACATGGTATGACTTCAGTAGACCAGGTTAGGTCAGTGTTCCAGAAGGTCAAACATTTCCTCACAAAGCAATTTTAGGGACCCCAAACAGGTTATGGCTAAAGATATTTACAAGTACTGTATTAAAATGCTCATACATAAACTACTTATGCACTGCAGAACTTTTTTTAAAAGTCAGAATGGGAAAGAATGAAATTAGAAAAGGGGAAATGGAAGGTAATGGGAGTCCCAGTGACATGAAAAACTAACTTAAAGCATGTGTCTAAAAAAGATTCCTTCCTCTCAGGTAACAGGATCCTGGTTTCTAATGGCCATACGTATTTTACCTGTAATGCCGCTGTTAAATGGATCTTTTTTTTTTTCCCCCAGAATCCTTGGTTCTGTTTTTGATCTGCCACTGCTATCCGTGTTGGTAAATATATTTTGTGGTCAAGAATGCTTGTTATCAACAGGTTGGCTTTATTGTTGACTATCCTGTATAGAGGGTTTTTTTTCCCTTTACTGATAACAGAAGACCTAGAGGAAAGGAGAAAACCATTTATGCATTTTTTCTTGGTTTTTGACATCTCTCCCTCTTTCTAGCACCAACCGCTGCCTTATTGAGCTAGAAGGCTGAACTCAGTCTGAGGCAACTATTTTACTAAGTGACCATCCCCCTAAAATGCTAACTCTGCTAAAGGGCCTCCAAAATGGTACTAGAGTCTTAGGTTTTCTCCCTAAAGAGCAGGGGACTTCCTTTGATTCAGACAGCAGGTGAGGGGTGTATCTAAGATATCTGGATTGCATTTAATCACAGCTGAAAAAAATTATCTAATTTAGGGCCTTTTATATATTGTTTGTGCTTTTCAGGTGATTCCTCCTCATGAGCACAGGGATTAGAGCCCAGAGGCACTGTAACTGCTAAAAAGAGGATCTGTCATCCTCATTCCCAGCCATTAAGATTTCCATACGCTGGTTGCCTATACTGGAGAAGTTGGCCTGGAACTAGAAATAATCTAGTCCAAGAGATTTTCTGATCCAGAAATCCGGTTTCTATTAAGTGTTCCTCAGTCACCTCCTGTTTAGACCTCAAGCCTGCAACAAGTGTGGTTTTCACAGCCCCATTTGCCTGAAAAAAAATCTGCTCCACAGAAATATGAGATACAAAATTTTATGAGCAACTTGAGGTTTTTTTTTTTATATGCAAGCCCCAGTAAAGACTGATTCATTCTGTCTACTACTGGACCATATAAAATACAGAAAGCTATCTGGCACTTTAATTTCCTGATCAGTAAACCAAGAGATAATATGATTCCAAATTTGAAAAAAAAAAAAAGTAGGTACAAATTAAGTCAATTGCCCAGGGGTCTCATAAAATCAGGGGTGGGCAGAGATCTGAGAGGGCTCTCTGCTAGGGACTGCAACTAGAAACCAACCTTGGGCCTTGCTCTCTCTCGCCACATGGTGGTAGGAGTCCCCTTTCCTGAAATCAGGTCACTGAAAGGCCTCTGGCTGATAAAACGGATACATCATCTGTGCATTTAAGAAACTGTCTTAGACTCTCTTCTCTATGATACAGTGTTTCCAGGGGTGAGCTCTACCTCACTTCTGAGCTGTCAACAGGCAAAATGTTTTCCACACCAGTCTCACAGTAGCTTTGCAGTGACTAGCCCCTGTCTCATTTTCCTTCACTGCCAATGGTATAACTAGAAGGCGATAAAGTCAAAGCCCAGGTTTCAGTAAATACGAAAATAACTGTCATTTATTACCTGATAACCACTTTACACATAGTATCTCATTTTTGCAGCAACACTAAGAGATAGGTACTGTTCTCATCCCCATCTTATGATGAGAAAACCAGAATTATACATTGCTAGAAAGTGGTGGTGCTGGGGTCTGAACAGTCCTGTCTCCATGCCTAGAGCTCTTAACCACCATGAATCATAAAGAAAAATTAGTTCATCAGGATGTGTTGAAGTCATGTTTCTATGATCAGGTAAAATAGTTCACTGGTGAGATGGTCATCTTTCATAAAGAATTTATTATGCCCTAAAGCAGGAGCCAAATTTGTTACCAAACTGCCAAAGTATTCATGTACCCTCAGTGCAAACATGTGCTATATTTACCTTTTGCTTTAAATAAAACTAGACCTAAGATATTATCTCTGTGGTTCTAAATAAGGTTTTATTTGCCAAAATTTATATCACTGACCAGTTTACAAAGAATTCAGGTAAATATAAATACGGTGGTGTTTTATTTATTTTTTTAATTTATTTTTATTAGTTGGAAGCTAATTACTTTATACAGTGGTGTTTTAAAAATTAATTTCTTCCCAACATGCCAGTGGGGGAAGTTTAGTGTGTAAAAAGTTCTGGGAAGTACTTCAGGAAATGAACGTGTGTCACTTTGTGTAATTCAATTTGGTTTCTTCCTACACTTTCTGCCACAGAGCCTTTCTTCCTCCTCCGTCCCTTGGAATCAACATTGCTTACAATACCCTTTAGGAAATGCTGCCCCATAGAGCAGCCATGAAGAACTCACCATTCCTTCCAAACGCTGCCCTCTGTCAGGCCTCTGTGATTTTGCATAGAGAGTGCCTTCTTCCTGGGATGTCTTCTCTTCTCCATCTGGATGAACTGTTACTCGCCCTTCAAGAAACAACTGGAATGTAACCCTCTCTTATGAAGTCTTTTCCAGATTCCTCAGATGGTCTCTCCCTGCTGCTCTTAGTACACTGAGACTTCTACTACAGAATCTGTATTTCACATTTTCATTATTTTCATGTTTGTCTCTTGCACTAGACAGTTGTCACCTTAACAGTAATGGCCATGTTTTAGTTATCTTTATTTATTTACCACCTGCAGCTCTAACTGCACCTAGGATTTAGTAGATGCTCACCAGATACATTTGTTGAAAGAATGTTGAAGATGAGGAAAAGTGAGGCTCAGGATGTTTAGGTTACTTAAAGTCACGTAGCTATCTCATAGCAGAGTTGGGACTCACATACAAGATGTCTGGACTCAAGGTACACTGCTCTTTACTCTGTGCATAAATCACAAATCCGTCACAGTTTATCTCTTCCCCAACCCATGCCCCACGGCAGATGATGATAAATCAAGCTCCACCAAACCTAGCCTTTTGCTCTGGAACTTCAAGCAGCACTCCAGGAAATCACTACCAGAGTGGGCCCAGGTGGTAAAATATACTTGCTTTCCTTGCACTATTCACGCTCTACCTCCTGTCATTCCATTTTTGTGGGCATGGCAGAGTGGCCACTGACTAAGTTCCCCTGATGCACTACCAAAGAGCAGGTACCCTGAGTTGGCTCCTTGTGACTTAGCAGCCTCTGTTCGCCTCCATGGAGACCCTCGAATGGGAGCTAAATGCTCCTAAATGCTCACTGCTCTACCTGTCCCAGTGTTGCTAGCTGTCCCCAGAATCCTAATTTGGAAACCCACCGCCCCTGGGCACCTGGATGTTAGAGCAGATTTTGCTCCCCACCCATTCATACTCCAAGGTCTGGCAGAATATTTTCTCCTTTAATTTTGTAGAGGCGGCAGTAGAATGTATACACTAATGACAGGGAAAGAATAGGAATGCAGTAGCCTGGAAACAATCTAGCTTGTGGAACATAACTTTCATCACTAAGGTCTTGCCCAAGACTAGTCTGGCTGACACAAAATTTACTGAGCGTGTCCACTGTTTTACTTACTGCAATTTTCTCTGGAAATAAACACCCCGAAATCCTTTTTTTTTTCCATCCTACTTTTCTTTGGCTTTGTCTCCCTAGTCCCTCGGCCCAGAAAAGGCGATTTTTGTTCACAAAGATTTTTGACCAAGAAGATAATAGATCACTAATAGGTTAATGGGCATTGAGGTACTCTCCTCCTTTCCCCTCCTATCAAGAGAAAAGGATCCTTCTGTTGTCTTCTACAGCTTAAGAGCCATTGAAAGTTATTCAAAAGCAATTTTTCAGCATGCAGCTCTCCTAGAGATGGCTAACAAGGACAAAGTTGAAGTTAATGATCCATGCCTTCATACTTCCAGTAAGTATGGGTGACCAGTTAGAGTTGCAAAAATAGCTCATACTTATTGGGCACTTACTATATATGAGCTGCAGTGCTACATTTTTTATGTGAATAATCTCATTTACTCTTTATTGTCTTTCCTTATTATAGATGCTATTATAATCCTCCTTAGAGAAAACCATGGCTTAGGATAACTTGCCTTATGGCACAGAGAAAGTGGAGGAGCCTGGATTCAAACAGATGTCAGTCTGACTCTCAAGTTCATGACCTTGCATTCTAACAATTAGAACTGTCTATTATTGGAAAAGGCCACCCGGAGAGATAATGAGTGAGTTCCTGATTTGTGTGTATGTGTGTGTGTGTGTGTGTGTGTGACGCTCAGTTGTGTTCAACTCTTTGCGAGCCCATGGACTGTAGCCCGCCAGGCTCCTCTGTCTGTGAAATTTTCCAGGCAAGAATACTGGAGGTAGCCATTTCCTCCTCCAGGAGATCTTCCCGACACAGGGATCAAACCCCCATCTCCTGCATTGGCAGGTGGATTCCTTACCACTGAGCCACCAGCGAAGCCCTATCTAGCTAGATATATAGTTTTATATCAATCCACAGTTTCATCATAGGGTACTAGATAGCTGATCGCCCCATATCTTTGACAGGACTGAGTTTATATGACCTGTACTTTTCATTATCACAAATATTCTTGCATGTGTGCTCAGTCATGTCCAACTCTTTGTGACCCCATTGACTGTAGCCCACCAGGTTCCTCTGTCCATGGACTTTTCCAGGCAAGGATACTGGATTGGGCAGTCATTCCATTCTCCAGGGGATCTTCCCAATCTAGGGATGAAATCCGTATCTCCTGCATCCTCTGTGTTGGCAGGTGGATTCTCTATCATGGTGCCACCTGGGAAGCCCCTACCACACAATATAATAGGTTGCAAGTATATTTCATTTGAATTATAAAGACTGTATGAGATTGGAAATCCTGCTTTCTGTTTATTGGACAATTGCATCCCTCTTTTTTGAACTGCCCCTTCGTGTCTTTTGTGACATTGCTAAAGACCACACCCTTTTCTGAAACTTTCTCCTCCAGTGAGTTCCTTTCTGTTTTTTCCTGACTCTTCTAATTCTCTAAAGACTCTTTCTGAGTCTCCTTCCCAATTCTTCCTTCTGAATGACTCCTGGATAACATAATAATAATAATTACAATAATTAACATTTCACAGAAGCTTACTATGTGCCATACAGTAAATAAAACCTGTAAAACAGAGTTCTCTTATTTGCATTTCTTTAGATGAAGAAAGGAAGATGCAGGATGTCTCTCCGTAAGTGGGGAACTCGAGCTGTCTCTATTTTGATTAAAAAATACCACATATGTTCTCTGCAAAGCAAGTGTAAATATTCTCCAAAGTTGCTAAGTTTTCTTGTTTGACATACACATAATCCATGGATTTCTTATCCATTCCTTTAACTTCTAATATATCTCGAGTTTCTGGTCCATACAGCCTATTAGACATTGTCAAGTAGATGTATTATGGGCACCTCAAACTTAAGACATCCAAAATGGAAATTATCTTCTCCAGACCCACTACACATCCTCCAAGATGACCTTGTCCTGCCAATATGCTTTCCTTAATAGCATGGCCATTCAACAAGTTGCTCAAGCTAGAAACTTCAAAGCCACCTTTGAATGGGCCCCTGACTCTATTATACCTCACATGTGAATGGTTTCAAGGTCTTGCCAATTTGAGACTCCAAACTGCTCTCAACTCCATCTTCTCCATGTTCCTTCTACTATGGTTTTAGATAATTAAGGCTCTCAACATCTCTCCCTTGCACTATTGCATCTGCCTCCTAACTGGTCTCCCTACTTCTGTGGTCTCCCCAGGTCCCATCCATCCCTCCCAGGGCTGACAGTTAATGTTCCAAAGCCAGTAATTGATCATGGCACATCCTGCTCAAAATTTTTTGATAGTTATCTTCTGCCTACAGAATAAATTCTAAACTCATCAGCATGGCACATACACATTCTGTAATAGGACCCCAATTTATCTTCCCAAACATCTCCAACATGTTCTTACTGTTGTTCAGTTGCGAAGTCATGTCTGACTCTTTGCGACCTCATGGACCGCAGCACGCCAGGCTTCTCTGTCCTTCACCACCTCCCAGAGCTTGCTCAAACTCATGTTCATTGAGTCGATGATGCCATCCAACCATCTCATCATCTGACGCCCTCTTCTCCTCTTGCCCCCATCTTTCCCAGCATCAGGATCTTTTTCAATGAGTCTTACTCATATACCTCCGACTACAACAACTCAAGGCCACTTGCTTTTCCTCAGAAATATCAAGCTTCTCCATGGCACTATGCTGTTGGTCGTGCTGCATCAAATGCCCACCGCTGGCTTTCCTACCTGTGGATATTTTATTTTTCTTTGAAGACCCAGCCCCCTGCCCACAGCATAAAAACAAGTCTCCACCTACATTTTCAGGGTCACAATTTATTACTTGTCCTCTGTTTACATTTTTCTTAAAGCTTTACTGCAGACTAACTTGTAATCTGGTCCAGTGTGTCTGTTTTCTTGAAAGGACTATATCTTAAACATCTAAGTATTTCTAGAGCTTAGAGGGAGCTTGATATATAAATGATTAAAACTGAAATCCATTTGTGATTTAGGTAAAAGTCAGACTAAACAATCTCAATGTTTACTTCTAAATCAGATTTTCTGCACATTTTCTATACACTAAGATCTTACTTGAGGCCCGTGCAACTAACAAACTTTTAACCTTGGAATTAACTCCTAATTCATGTAGCCAGTTCTGCTTTCACTTCTTTGCAGAGGCTGCAGAAGCCAGGAATTTGGGCTCCTGGCAACGAAAGCCCAGTGAATGTTGTCACTGGGTTTCCGGAGGAGGTGGGGTAGAAAGTACAAGAGCACATCGGAAAACTAGCAGAGTTCCAGGACATCTGGGGCTGATTATCCCAGCAAGATGCTCAGCGCAGAGAACAATTCCTGGACTGGGGTTTTATGGGGGTTTTTTTCTCTTTTTTTTTTTTTGACATCTGGGCTTTGGCAGCCACTTCTATGGCTTTGCTCAGCAGTTCGTGAGGGATGAGATATGGACTTGTTTCAGGGAAAGAAACCTTTACTGACTCGACTTCTGCTACAGCAGAGTCCTTAAGATCCTTCCCCTTCCATGTGCCTTCCTGATAGGTCTAGGTTTCACTGAATTTACAGAGAGAGGAATTAGTCTCCAAGAGCCAAAAGAAATTCATACTACCTGGGATCTGAATTGGGTTATTCCAATGCCTATTAATTTCTCGCCCTCCTATGATTCTTTTCAAATCATGGAGGACAAGGAACACAGACTCAGAGGTGGAAAGTGACCTCAGGCTACTGAGGCAATGGATTCATTCCAGCTATTCTGAAGTTTCTCTTTTTAAATACAAGCTGAGTAGAACTTTTGCTTTCGGTTTTGAGGAAACATGCATTTCTTGTCTGAAACTACGGGTTTTACTCTTTTAGTTTCATTATTATTACCTCTAAAGTACAAAGTGTACTTTAGTATGTTCAGATCCAAATTCTCAATCTAATTCTCAAACACAAACATATTGTAATCCTGTCTAACAATTAATCACAGTTACAATTTCAAATACTCTGACCCACTTCCCTAGAAGCAAAAGGTTGTATATTACAGAATAATGGGGAGGAAAGGATGCTCTGCTAACATTTACTGAGTACATACTCTGTCAGGCACTAGCCTATGCATGTTATATACATTATTTTATTTAAAACTCACAATAACTCTATGTGATATACTATTATCTGCATTTTAGTGATGGAGAAAGCAAGGCTCAGAAGTTAAGTGATTTTCCCAAGGTTGTGTACTTAATAAGTGGCAGAGGCAGATTAAGATGACAGGGCTGACTCTAGCAATATATACTCTTTATCCATCACTCTTGCATGCTAAGTCACTTCAGTCATGTCCGACTCTGCAATCCTATGGATTGTAGCCCTCCAGGCTCCTCTGTCCATGGGATTCTCCAGGCAAGAATACTGGAGTGGGTTGCCATGCCCTCCTCCAGGGGATCTTCCCAACCCAGTAATAGAACCTGAGTCTCTTACGTCTCCCTCACTGGCAGGTGGGTTCTTCACTACTAGCACCACCTGGGAAGTAATCGGTGATATCTCATCTATTATCTCCAGCATCTCAGAAAGATAATTCTTATTATAATTTTATTCTTATGCCAACATTCACTGAGTACTCAAGACCTGTCAGGCCCTGATCTAAGTGCTGTATTATGTGTGATCTTATTAAGTCTCAGAAAATCCACTTTTCGAGGAAGGTACTGTTATTTTTACTGATGAATAAATAGAGGATGAGAGAGGTTAAGTAACTTCACCCAGATCAGAGAGCTGAGTGATGGAGCCTGATTTAAAATCCAGACAGCCTGCCTTCAGAGAGTAAGCTACCTTGCATATGAAGGGCACGTTCTGGAGTTAGAGAGACCTACATTCACATCCCAGCTCTTCCTCCTCCTGGGTAATTTAACTTGAACATTATCTGTCCTCAGTTCCAACATATGTAAAATGAGACTCTGGGGACATGCCTGCTGGCCAGGTGCCCCCATATGTATTCTCAAATTCCTCAAAGTCAGAATCCCTGTTACAGAGTGAAAGGCAGTACATTTTTGAAATACGACAGATCTGGGTTCAAATCTTACCACACTTACCAGCTAGATGATTTTAAACAAGATACTCAAACTTTCTGAGTACCAGTTTCACCACCTGAACGTGAAAGATAAAAATACCTACCGAATTGGGTTATTTATGAGTCAGAAATAGTATATGTATTTTATAACACCAGGGGATTGGAATAAGTTCTACATTATAGTTATTATTAATGTTCTTATGGTTTCTGAACATTGGAAGAACTATTCAAATAAGATCTTCATGACCCAGAGAATCACAATGGTGTGATCACTCACCTAGAGCCAGATTCCTGGAATGTGAAGTCAAGTGGGCCTTAGGAAGCATCTCCATGAGCAAAGCTAGTGGAGGTGATGGAATTCCAGTTGAGCTATTTCAAATCCTAAAAGATGATGCTGTGAAAGTGCTGCATTCAATATGCCTGCAAATTTGGAAAACTCAGCAGTGGCCACAGGACTGGAAAAGGTTAGTTTTCATCCCGATCCCAAAGAAAGGCAATGCTGAAGAATGCTCAAACTACCACACAACTGCACACATTTCACGTGCTAGCAAAGTAATGCTGAAAATTCTCCAAGCAATACTTCAACAGTATGTGAACTGTGAACTTGCAAATGTTCAAGCTGGATTTAGGAAAGGCAGAGGAACCAGAGATCAAATTGTCAATATGTGCTGGATCATCAAAAAAGCAAGAGAATTCCAGAAAAACATCTACTTCTGCTTTATTGACTATGCCAAAGCCTTTGACTGTATGGATCACAACAAACTGTCTTAAAGAGTTGGGAATACCTAGACCACCTGACCTGCTTCTTGAGAAATCTGTATGCAGGTCAGGAAGCAATAGTTAGAAGTGGACATGGAACAACAGACTGGTTCCAAATCGGGAAAGAAGTTTGTCAAGGCTGTATGTTGTCACCCTGCTTATTTAACTTATATGCAAAGTACATCATGAGAAATGCTGGACTGGATGAAGTACAAGCTGGAATCAAGACTGCCAAGAGAAATATCAATAACCTCAGATATGCAGATAACACCACACTTATGGCAAAAGTGAAGAGGAACTAAAAAGCCTCTTGATGAAAGTGAAAGAGGAGAGTGAAAAAGTTGGCTTAAAACTCAACATTCAGAAAACTAAGATCATGGCATCTGGTCCCATCACTTCATGGCAAATAGATGGGGAAACAGTGAGAGACTTTTTATTTTTGGGGGGCTCCAAAATCACTGCAGATGGTTACTGTAGCCATGAAATTAAAAGACGCTTGCTCCTTGGAAGGAAAGTTATGACCAACCTAGACAGCATATTAAAAAGCAGAGACATTACTTTGCCAACAAAGGTCCCTCTAGTCAAAGCTATGGTTTTTCCAGTAGTCATGTATGGATGTGAGAGTTGGACTATAAAGAAAGCTGAGCGCCGAAGAATTGATGCTTTTGAAGTGTGGTGTTGGAGAAGGCTCTTGAGAGTCCCTTGGACTGCAAGGAGATCCAACAAGTCCATCCTAAAGGAAATCAGTCCTGAATATACATTGGAAGGACTGATGCTGAAGCTGAAACTCCAAAATTTTGGCTACGTGATGTGAAGAACTGACTCATTTGAAAATACCCTGATGCTCGGAAAGATTGAAGGCAGAAGGGGAAGACAGAGGATGAGATGGTTAGATGGCATCATTGACTCAATGGCCAAGAGTTTGAGTAAACTCCAGGAGCTGGTGACGGACAGGGAGGCCTGGTGTGCTGCAATCCATGGATTCACAAAGTCGGACACGACTGAGCAACTGAACTGAACTGAACTGAACTGATGGTTACTGACTAAGAAGACATACTTTCACATTATACCAGTGGGCAGGGGGCAAAGTTCCCCATATCCCTTCCTACCATGGGCATCTCTGAGAGAGGCTAGAAAACGTGCTGTCCTGGGTAAGATGAAACATGAGACAGTCTTCTGCTGGGCCTCCTTTAGGTGTGGCTCTGACTGAGATAGATGGGGACGAGACGGGCTGCATGAATTCTCTGTGCCCAGCTTGTCCCCCACCCCCTCCACCCCCCGGCCAGCCTGATGAGAAAGTACTAACTATGAATCACCTCCAATGAAATGCAATCAGAATCCTAACTCTCACCCCGTAATGACACACTTCTTTGTTAAAGGGCTGTAAGGGGAAAGCACATGGCCTTTAGAATCACACTTGCTTGAACTAACCTCCAAGACTTACATGACTTTAAGCATGTTCCTTTACAGAATGTCAGGCTCCTTCTGGCAAATGAGAGCTATCATGTAGGGTGTTTGTGAGGCTTAGGTTTTTTATGGATAAGACCTAGCTCAGCTTCAGGGATTTAACACACACTCAACAAAAGAGAACAGTTCAGGATCAACATCATTCTGAAATGAACAAACAGCAATGATATGCCAAGGATAAATAAAGGGGCAGGTAGGCACAAAACACTGTTTTTGGCTGAAATTTTAAACATTTTTTAAAATGAATCTGAAGAGATTCTTTAATTATTACTTTTAGAGACAACTATTAATATTTCCCACCCCCCGCGAAACTTGCCTTATGTTTAGGGACTTAGATTTTATATATTCAGCAAGAAAAATAAGTTTAATGTATTCACTTACTTTGTCATAAATCTGATTTGTATCTGTCATGCTGTTAGCTGAGACAGTCTTGTGGGATTTGGTTATAATGCTCAGCATTGAAGGAGATATAAATACTAAATATTATTTCAGCAGACCCCTATAGCTTTGGGTTCGAAATACTACTAGAAATTGGCGAGGTACCTCCAGGTTAGAATTTGACCTCATCCAAAGTACAGGTTGGCACTTTGCCTAACTAACAAGAATAATAGAGGTGAATCACCCCAAATAAATGAATCTGGGAGAGGCCATGCTATCCGTATATCCACACTGAAGACTTGGCTGATGATCAGGACCAGAACTCACCTCTGCATTCGGGTCAGGAGATTTTTTGTGTCCCTGCTTTTACTGTGCTCATCTCCATATATGAGGATTTGAATCATCAGACACTGCAGGCAAGTTGAGAAACATAATAGGTTAAAGAGAATCAGATAGCAAGCACCTTAACTACAAACCAAACTCGGGAGAGCACAAGTGGAACTGAGATGTCACAGGTTTACATTTCAAAAGACTGAACTTGGTTTCCTCCTGGTTCCCTATCAAGGAGGAAGGAGTCTGAACTGAAGGCTCTGACCCCCCTGAGCTTCTCCCTTCAGCTTTGCTGAAGCTTCCGCTACCATCCGTGGCTATGGATAACCAAAGTAATAGGCCTGAAAATTGACAGCTGCTGCTGCTGCTAAGTCGCTTCAGTCGTGTCCGACTCTGTGCGACCCCATAGATGGCAGCCCACCAAGGCCCCCCTGTCCCTGGGATTCTCCAGGCAAGATCACTGGAGTGGGTTGCCATTTCCTTCTCCAATGCATGAAAGTGCAAAGTGAAAGTGAAGTTGCTCAGTCGTGTCCAACTCAGCGACCCCGTGGACCGAAGCCTACCAGGCTCCTCCATCCATGGGATTTTCCAGGCAAGAGTACTGGAGTGGGGTGCCATTGCCTTCTCCGGAAAATTGACAACATGCCTATCTAAAACCCAGAGTGGTCTCCACCAGAATTACAGCCATGGTTTCCATCAAGATTTTCCAAATAGCTGTCCCAAATGGATGGATATAAACTAAATCAGTGTATGAGTCCCAAATTTGCATTGCACTCTTATGCTACATAACTTTACCCTTAAGCAGTTTTCCATTGTAAACTTAACTGCTGATCTCTCTATCCAATCAAGATGGAATTGCAGGCACTGGATTTACCCACCCAAATGAAACAATCAAAAAAGAAAAAGTAGACAAAATATATTTGAAATGATCTTCAAGACAGTGAACATTAGGCAACAAAAGACAGTGTTCCTGAGAGAGGGAAAACAAGTGAAGTAAACCCTACGACTTCCCCAGATTACTACTTTGAGAGCCTCTCCAAGCTTTGATGCAGGGAAGTGGAGCTCAGCAAGCACCCTGAATTGAGGATATGGGGCTCAGACTCTCAGAAGATTCTTAGGGCAGAGTAACAGAGGAGAGACAGCTGCACAGAAAAAGAATATCTGTATCCGCAGTACATCCCCTTCAATATAGCTGACCCACAGTCTGGGAACCTGCAGGTATAGTGGGGCTGACTGTACTACACCATTTTTTTTTTTTTTGGTACTACACCATTTTATACTAGAGACGTGAGCATCTGCAGACTTTGGTGTTGGCAAAGAGGGCAGGTGGGGAGTTCTAGAACCAATCCCTCACAGACACAGAGGGACAGCTGTTATTCAGGAGAGTACTGATTAACACAGACATGTAAAAACTACCCAAGGCTTGAGAAAAGAATCATCTGCAGGTCCCAGAGGGGACAGGGCAGTGTTTACATACCGCCAGGTACAATGCCTGTTCCCACCAGCCAAACTGGAAAGCCACATTGTCATGAAGCACTGGGTGGGCTATCAGAGGTATTGAGGCTTTTGCTTCAGTAATGGGGGATAAGTAGCCCTTGACTAAATGACCCCTTGTCCCATCTAACAAATCTTAAAAGCAAGACCTAAAAGGACCAAACTCCAATGTAACTGAATTTCACAACAAAGTAATTTGACTGAGTTCCAGAACAAAGTTCAAGAATACTTACAGGAACACAAAAATATCCAACGCTCAATAATGTAAAATACACAATGTCTGGCATCCAAACAAAGATTCAGGTTGAATCCCTATTCTAAATGGAGGGCAGGGCCTTCATTGCTAGGTAAGATCTAGCTGGGTCTCTCCTTTCATTGATTTTGTGTGGAACATGGTAAACAAGCCCTTACAATGTGGTCTTTTACGATTCAGAAAAGTTATCTTCAATGATTTCTTTAATTACTGTTCCTATTTCAAGTATTGATATTACAGTCTCTCTTCAGAAATACATTAGAATTCTTTGGCTAAAGAGGATTAAAAATGCAGATTCTGGACACCAGTCTTAGAATATCTGATTTAATAGTCTGGGGTGGGACTCAGGAATCTGTTTTCTGTTTCGTTTTTATTTTGTTTTACAAATTTGTTTTGTTCTGTTGCAATCCTAGATTTGGGGAATATTGCTCAACAACATTCAGCATGTTAAGATTCTCTTCAATATTTTCAATCTGGATTGCATTGTTTCAAATTTCTTGTTTTCCTGAAATTCCTTAATTCACCCTTAAAAATTTACTTTCATCTCATCTTTTGGTCTCAAACTGTGATCTTTTCATTTTAAAGTTTTCTTTTCTTACAGGTTTATGATCCCATGACAGAGCTGCCAGCCATGTGTTTATCCTTCCCCTGAAGAAGCTGTTGTGACCTTATATTTTCATAGGGTTTTTGTTTTCTCTTAACCTTCAAAATGAAGTCCCCTTTCTTCTGTTACTTACTATTTCAATATGTATTTTCTGATTACATTTAGTTAACCTGAAAGGAGATAAAATGTATCCAGTCCTGACATTTGGCAATATACATGTGTGGGCTGCTTTTGACTCTGCCCTGGAGAAAGGAAAGGCTACCCACTCCAGTATTCTGGCCTGGAGAATTCCACGGACTGTATACTCCATGGGGTTGCAAAGAGTCAGACATGACTGAGTGACTTTCACTTTCATTTTCATGAATATTAGTTGATTTATACTAACTTTTCCTCTGACATTGAACAAATCTGGGTTTTAAGTAGAGACATCACTACCAATCTTACTACGTCTTAAGCTTGGTCTGTTAGTATGCTGACAGGTTGAACAACTGTTAGTCACACCTCTTGCCACTTGTACTTCCAGGGAATAAACTTCTAGGATACCAGGAATCAGTACTTGAGTAAGGACGGCTGTACAAAGTGTTCCTTGTTCTAACACAACCTCGAGTGCTTCCTCAAGATTCTGCTACTGACATACCAAGATTTCAGGATTAGAGTGTCACTCTTTTAAGACTCTGGTCCAGGCATGGGCACAATAAAAGTTTCTGTAGTCATATTCTTCCTCAGCACATCTCACAATGTGGAGAATATTTAGAAGAGAACACTTTACTTAAAAAAAAAAGAAAAAGAGTGAGAAGGAAGAAGGAAGGAAGGCAAGAGAAAAGTGAAGGGAAAACACACACACGCACACACACCTCCCCTCACATTGTGCTTACAGGCTTGGCAGCAAATGTAACAAAACCAGCCAGTATTTACCTTCCTTAGCAGCTGACCTGCCTTTCTGAGCTCTCCTTTGGCAAAGCAGATCTTGCCCATGTTATAAAATCTTTCAGCCACTTTTTCACTACAGTCACCATAGCTGATGAGGTGAGATCTCAATGAAGCCTTTAGCAGTCTATAAGCCTCCTAGGGGATAAAAAAATACAAACATACTTTTAATTTGCCTGGCAATTCTGAAGGAGCAAGCTGGTTGTGTTCTTCTCTATGGGAGGCATCCTACCCCACAATGGCACAACCCACCAGGATCAGTCAGTCGGTTGTGATATGTCATCTAGGTAATGTTTCCATGAAGAGTTGAAGTTCCAAGCTTATAATTAATTATAGCAGTTAATTCACATGGACAATATTATTTCATCTTTATGACTACCCTACAACAGAGAAATGTCATTACACTCTTTTCTAGATGAAGGAATGGAAACTAATAAAGGCAAAGGATTTTGCTTGAGCTCACACAGCCTACAGTTAGCAGTGTCAAGATTCAAACCAGCCAGTCTGAATTCCATAGCCCTTGCTCTTTTTTTTTAAAGTTTTTTTTTTTTTTACTGTGGACAATTTTAAATTCTTTATTGAATTTGTTACAATATTGTTTCTGTTTTACGTTTTGGTTTCTTGGCCACAAGGCATGTGGGATCTTTGCTATCTGAGGAGGGATTGATCTGGCACCCCCTGCAATAGAAGTCTTAACCACTGGACCACCAGGAAGTCCCAAGTCCTTGCTCCCATTTTTTTTTAATGACTTTTTAAAAAAGTTTTCAAACCTTCAGAAAATCTGAAAGAATAGTAGAATAAATACACAAAATATTTTCAACCAGATTCACCAACTGGCTATCATTTTGCAATGTTTGCTTTATTGCACTCTCTTTAAAAAATTACTGTGGAAAATTCTGAGAGATGGGAATACCAGACCACCGGACCTGCCTTTTGAGAAACCTATATGCAGGTCAGGAAAAACACTTAGAACTGGACATGGAACAACAGACTGGTTCCAAATAGGAAAAGGAGTACATCAAGGCTGTATATTGTCACCCTGATTATTTAACTTATATGCAGAGTACATTATGAGAAATGCTGGGCTTGAGGAAGCACAAGCTGGAATCAAGATGGCCGGCAGAAATATCAGTAACCTCAGATATGCAGATGACATCACCCTTATGGCAGAAAGTGAAGAAGAACTAAAGAGCCTCTTGATGAAAGTGAAAGAGGAGAGTGAAAAAGTTGGCTTAAAACTCAACATTCAGAAAACTAAGATCATGGCATCTGGTCCCATCACTTCATGGCAAATAGATGGGGAAACAGTGGAAACAGTGGCTGACTTTATTTTTCTGGGCTCCAAAATCACTGCAGATGGTTATTGTAGCCATGAAATTAAAAGACGCTTGCTCCTTGGAAGGAAAGTTATGACCAACCTAGATAGCATATTAAAAAGCAGAGACATTACTTTGCCAACAAAGGTCCATCTACTGAAGGCTATGGTTTTTCCAGTAGTCATGTATGGATGTGAGAGTTGGACTATAAAGAAAGCTGAGCGCCGAAGAGTTGATGCTTTTGAACTGTGGTGTTGCAGACTCTTGAAAGTCCCTTGGGCTGCGAGGAGATCCAACTAGTCCATCCTAAAGGAGATCAGTCCTGGGTGTTCATTGGAGGGACTGATGTTGAAGCTGAAGCTCCAATACTTTGGCCACCTGATGTAGAGAGCTGACTCATTTGAAAAGACCCTGATGCTAGGAAAGATTGAGGGCAGGAGGAGAAGGGAATGACAGAGGATGAGATGGTTGGATGGCATCACCGACTCAACGGACATGGGTTTGGGTGGACCCTGGGAGTTGGTGATGGACAGGGAGGCCTGATGTGCTGCAGTTCATGGGGTCACAAAGAGTTGAACACAACTGAGCGACTGAACTGAACTGAACTTTAAAAAATCATACGTGTGTGTGTGTAATAGACAACATTTTATATAGTCAATACATACAATATATACATACACATATATTTTTGTTGAAAATAAATTGTACTCAATATACTAAGATAAAATGGTGTCAACAATTCCAGTTTAAAAGGAGCTTTTTCTCCTATTCTCAAGCCTGAGATGATACTCTCAATCTGGAAGATGGCAGTTCTGGCTAGTGGATCCTGTTTATTTTTTTATCAGTGGCAGATTAAACCTCTATTTGAAAAAAAATGTTATTTTTCAAAGGAAAAATAATTCCTAAATCATCTGAGTTTCTGTTATGGTCCTCTAGAACAGGCTGAGGGTCTCATCTCAGGCTTTAAGGGTGGAAGAAAAAGCTCCTTTTAAAATGGAATTATCCCTGATGGTCTAGTAGCTAGGATTCCTGGTTTTCATCCAGGCCACCCGTGTTCAATTCCTGGCAGGGAACTAAGATCTCTCTTCAGGACTGCTCACTGCTGTCTCCCTGAGATCAGTTTCTTTTGGGCTACGGTTTCAGGTGGCACTAGCGGTAAAGAACCCACCTGCCAATGCAGGAGATGTAGGAGACTCGGGTTCGATCCCTGGGTCAGGAAGATCCCCTGGAGGAAGGCATGGCAACCCGCTCCAGTATTCTTGCCTGGAGAATCCCATGGACAGAGGAGCCTGGTAGGCTACAGTCCATAGGGCTGCAAAGAGTCAGACACTGAAGTCAGACTGAAGTGACTTAGTACATATGCACATCCCACAGGAAGTGTGTTATGAAATTCAGCAAAGTAATTCAAGTTATTGAGCACCTACTATGTACCAGTTACTGTTTCAGGCATTGAGGACACAGCAGTGCACAAAACAGACAAAAACCCTTGCCCTCCTGGAGCTAGTTTCCTAGTAGTAAAGGTGATCTGTCCACAGTCCTGCCTGTGGTTTAGATTCAGAGCCACCTGGCACTCATGTGCTTTCATCTCTGTCTCTAGGAGATTGGTACATGTGGTTAGAAGCAGACAGCTGTTAGGTATTGATACTGGTGTCTTATCACAAAGTCAAGATGTTCACTGTATCAGAACCTAACAAGAATATGCTACGAGATTCTGACCAAGTGCCTTCACACCATGGAAACTAAATTAAAATATTAGACACAGCTCTGGCTTTGCTAGCTTATATTAATCTTCTGAACCAACAGAAAATGCCAAAGCCATTATAAAAATAATAATAAAAAAAACTGCAAATCATCACCACATTTTTTGCCTCTACAAGTGGCAATGAACAGAACCAAAGAAAATGTCATCATTTATAAAAATGTTCAAATGTGAAATAAAAAAAGCTTTTTCTTCATTCCTCGGAAAAAAAAAAAAAACTTCCCTATTATGTGCCTAGAACCCTACTCTTAAACTGGTTATCACATGGCCAACAAGATCATGTCAGATCCATACTGTTTCTTCACATGCCTGAGGAAGAATAAGGGGTTGACTTGGTCAGATCAAAGTCACGTGGTATCTCATGACAAATAAAGGTCTTCACTGCCTTCATGCTAAACTCAGTACATAAAGTTCAGGTCCAAAGTTTTTGAGTAAGAGTTTAGACTCATGGGACTTCTAGTAAAAAGGTCAGCGATCAAAAGCTTCTTTTGATGGCTATAACTCTTTTTTAATGTGAAAACAAAAGCTTGGTCAATAAAGAGCTGAAGACCAGAAACTGAGAAGGAAATAATATATCAAGAGTAAAAAAAAAAAAAAAAAAAAAACAACTTAGCTATATCTAAAGATGAAAGCCCATTTTGACTTAAAATATGAAATTTACAGGACTAGAGATTATATGTGTCCTGGATGCGAATGAGTTCATATTTCAAGGTACAGGAAAAATACTTAAAAAAAAAAAACTATTATTGCAAGATGCACCAGCCCTATTTTTATTCCGGGCATTACCTGAGCTTCCTCTGAGCTTCTGTTTCTGAATGTTGTTGCTCAGATGCTCTGTCATGTCTGATTCTTTGAGACCCCATGAACTGAAGCATGCCAGGCTTCCCTATCCTTCACCATCTCCTGGAGCTTGCTCAACCTCAAGTCCATTAAGTCGGTGATGCCATCCAACCATTTTGTCCTCTGTTGTCTCCTCCTCCTACTGCCTTCAAGCTTTCCAGCACCGAGGTCTTTTCTAACGTCAGTTCTTCATATCAGGCAGCCAAAGTAATGGAGCTTCAGCTTCAGCATCAGTCCTTCCAGTGAATATTCAGGACTGATTTCCTTTAGGACTGACTGGTTTGATCTCCTTGCAGTCCAAGGGACTCTCAAGAGTCTTCTCCATCACCACAGTTCAAAAGCATCAACTCTTCAGCACTCAGCTTTCCTTATGGTCCAATTCTCACATCCATACATAACTACTGGAAAAACCATAGCTTTGACCTGACGGACCTTTATCAGCAAAGTAATGTCTCTGCTTTTTAATATGCTGTCTAGGTTGGTCATAGCTTTTCTTCCAAGGAGCAAGTGTCTTTTAAATTCATGGCTGCAGTCACCATCTGCAGTGATTTTCGAGCCCAAGAAAATAAAGTCTGTCAGTTTCCATTGTTTGCCCATCTGTTTGCCATGAAATGATGGGATGGGGTGCCATAATCTTAGTTTTGTGAATGTTGAGTTTTAAGCCAGCTTTTTCACTCTCCTCTTTCACTTTCATCAAGAGGCTCTTTAGTTCCTTTTCACTTTCTTCCATAAGGGTGTTGTCAACTGCATATCTGAGGTTATTGATGTTTCTCCTGGCAATCGTAATTCCAGCTTGTGTTTCATCCAGCCTAGCATTTCGCATGATGTACTCTGTATATAAGTTAAAAAAGAAGGGTGACAATATACAGCCTTGATGTACTCCTTTCCCAATTTGGAACCAGTCTGTTGTTCCATGTCCAGTTCTAATGGTTGCTTCTTGACCTGCATACAGTTTTATCAGGAGGCAGGTCAGGTGGTCTGATATTCTCATCTCTTGAAGAATTTCTATGGTTTGTTGTGATCCACACAGTCAAAGGTTTTAGTGTAGTCAGTGAAGCAGAAGTATATGTTTTTCTGGAATTCTCTTCCTTTTTCTATGATCCAACAGATGTTGGCAATTTGATCTCTGGTTCCTCTGCCTTCTCTAAATCCAGCTTGAACATCTGGAAGTTCTGTTCACGTACTGTTGAAGCCTGGCTTGGAGAATTTTGAGCATTACTTTGCTAGAGCGTGGGCTTCCCAAGTGGCTCAGGTGGTAAAGCATCTGCCTGCAAAGGGGGAGACCTGGGTTCAATCCCTAGGTTGGGAAGATCCCCTGGAGAAGGAAATGGCAACCAACTCCTGTACTCTTGCCTGGAAAATTACATGGAATGAGGAGCCTGGTAGGCTATAGTCCATGGGGTCGCAAAGAGTTGGACATGACTGAGCGACTTCACTTCACTTTCACTTTGTTAGCATGTGAAATGAGTGCAATTGTGCAGTAGTTTGAACATTCTTTGGCATTGCCTTTCTTTGAGATTGGAATGAAAACTGACCTTTTCCAGTCCTGTGGCCACTGTTGAATTTTCCAAATTTGCTGGCATATTGCGTGCCAACAGCATCATCTTTTAGAATTTAAAATAGTTAAGCTGGAATTCTATTACCTCCACTAGCTTTGTTTGTAGTGATGCCTCCTAAGGCCCACTTGACTTCGCACTCCAGGATATCTGGCTCTAGGTGAGTGATCACACCATCATGCTTATCTGGGTCACTAAGGTCTTTTTTGTATAGTTCTTCTGTGTTTTCTTGTCACCTCTTCTTAATATCTTCTGCTTGTGTTAGGTCCATGACATTTCTGTTCTTTACTGTGCCCATCTTTGCATGAAATGTTCCCTTGGTATCTCTAATTTTCTTGAAGAGATCTCTAATCTTTCCCATTCTATTGTTTTCCTCTATTTCTTTGCATTGTTCACTGAGGAAGGCTTTCTTATCTCTCCTTGCTATTCTTTGTAACTCTGCATTCAGATGGGTATATCTTTCCTTTTCTCCTTTGCCTTTCACTTCTTTTCTCAATTCTTTAAGGCCTCCTCAGGCAGCCATTTTGCCCTTTTGCATTTTTTTTTCTTAGAGATGGTTTTGATCACCACCAAACATTCGTACAATATTACAAACTTCCATCTATAGTTCTTCAGACACTGTGTCTATCAGATCTAATCCCTTGAATCTATTTGTCACTTCCACTGTATAATCATAAGGGATTTGATTTAGGTCATACCTGAATGGCCTAGTTGTTTTCCCTAGAAGAACTGAAAGTCATTCAGTCATGTCTGACTCTTTGCAACCCCATGGACTAAACGGTCCATGGAATTCTCCAGGCCATAATTCTAAAGTAGGTTGCCATGCCCTTCTCCAGGGGATCTTCCCAACCCAGGGATGGAATGCAGGTCTCCACGTTGCAGGTGGATTCTTTACCAGCTGAGCCACCAGAGAAGCCCAGTGGTTTTCCCTACTTTCTTCAATTTAAGTCTGAATTTTGCAATAAGGAGTCATGATCTGAGCCACAGTCAGCTCCCAGTCTTGTTTTTCCTGGCTGTATAGAGCTTCTCCATCTTTGGTTGCAAAGAATATTATCAGTCTGATTTGGTATTGACCATCCGGTGATGTCCATGTATAGAGTTGTCTCTTGTGGTGTTGGAAGAGGGTGTTTCCTATGATGAGTGTGTTCTCTTGGCAAAACTCTGTTAGCCTTTGCCCTGCTTCATTTTGTATTCTGAGGCCAAATTTGCCTATTACTCCAGGTATCTCTTGACTTCCTACTTTTGCATTCTAGTCCCCTATGATGAAAAGGACATCTTTTTTTGGTGTTAGTTCTAGAAGGTCTTGTAGGTCTTCATCAGTTCAGTTCAGTTCAGTTCAGTCACTCAGTCATGTCCAACTCTTTGTGACCCCACAGACCACAGCATGCCAAGCCTCCCGGTCCATCACCAACTCCCAGAGTTTACCCAAACTCATGTCTATCGAGTCTGTGATGCCATCCAACCATCTCATCCTCTGTCATCCCCTTCTCCTCCTGCCCTCAATCTCTCCCAGCATCAGGGTATTTTCAAATGAGTCAGCTCTTAACATCAGGTGGCCAAAGTAGTGGAGTTTCAGTTTCAACATCAGTCCTTCCAATGAACACTCAGGACTGATCTCCTTTAGGATGGACTGGCTGGACCTCCTTGCAGTCCAAGGGACTCTCAAGAGTCTTCTCCAACACCACAGTTCAAAAGCAGCAATTCTTCGGCGCTCAGCTCAGTAGGTCTTCATAGAACCAATCAACTTCAGCTTCTTCGGCATTAGTGGTTGGGGCATAGACTTGGATTACTGTGATATTGAATGGTTTGCCTTGGAAACAGAGATCATTCTGTCATTTTTGAGACTGCACCCAAGTACTGCATTTTGGACTCTTTTGTTGACTATGAAGGCTACCCCATTTCTTCCAAATGGATTCTTGCCCACAGTAGTAGATATAATGGTCATCTGAATTAAATTCATCCATTCCAGTCCATTTTAGTTCATTGATTCCTAAAATGTCAATGTTCACTCTTGCCATCTCCTGTTTGACGACTTCCAATTTACCTTGATTCATGGACCAAACATTCCAGGTTCCTATGCAATATTGTTCTTTACAGCACAGGACTTTCTGAATTATGAAATGAAAACGACTGCCTCAATCTAACAAACAATCTAGCAATTACATTTGTGAGTTGATAATATTTACCTGCTTTTCCCCATTTTGAACAAGCCATTTGCAAAATTCTTCAACAGTTGTCAGTGTTTCATAATCATCTGGGCCCAATGTTGTTTGATATGCAGTGATGCTTTTCATAAAATACAGCCCAACAGCATCTGCATAAAAGGGAAACAATTATTTAAAGCAATATGCTAACCTTTACAAGTGTCTAATTCAACTTTGGCTCAATCAATTAGACATTTTCATGCTTAAAGCCCATAACTATCCTCTTTCCAGGACTCATAAAAGCTTCAAACAATCTCAGATATAGTTTGATGGCATCAGATGAAGTTCTAATTTTTTTTTTTATGAAATGCATGGATTTTCTGTAGGAAAAGAAAGCTTATGTCTGAACAGTCTTATCCTAAGCTCTAAAATAACCACAAATTAAACTCTCATGTGCAATGGAAGACTATATTTTTAGTTAAAGTCTTACAGAGATTGCTGTTTATTGGGGTTCCTGTTGAGTGTATGTGTGTGGAGAGAGTGAGTTTTGATTTTAAAAGAATTTTAAATATACAGTTGTTATTGTTTAAAAATTTACTTCCAATGATGTCTTTTATTCCAAACATAATAGATATTTTGTAATCAATCTAGAAAATGCAGAGAAGCAAAACGAAAATGAAAATTGTCTCCATACACATCACTTGGGAACAGGCACTAACATTTTTTAGCCACTGTATCAAGGTGTAAACTGTATAATACCCATTCACCCATTGTAATTATACAGTCTGTAATAGTTATGTAACCATGATACATGATGTGATCACACAATATGTGGTCTTTTCAAGCTGATTCTTTCATGTAGCATGCTGTTTTGAGGTTCATCCATGTTGTTGCATGAATTAGTACTTCACTTCTTTTTCTCAATGAGTAGTTTTCTATCATATGGATATATGACATTTTGTTTACACATTCACAAGCTGATGAATATTTGTGTATGTGAATATAGTCTACTGTATTTCCCCCATACTTATCAGTTCCAATTCCATTCCTTTCTGTGGATGACTTACCACCTGCTGTCATTTTCTTTCAGCTTGAGGGTTTCCTTTAGTGTTTTTTTTAGGGCAAGGCTGCTACCAATACATCCTGATTTTGTTTATCCAGAAATGTCTTTATCTCACCTTCATTTCTGAAGGAGAGTTTTGTGGGATGTACAATTCTTGGCTGAATTTTACTGTGGTATTTTCCACTGCCTTCTAGCCTTAATTTATCTGATGAAAAATCAACCATTAATCATATTATTGTTCCCCTGTAAATAGTTGTTTTTCCATTGCTGCTTTTAAGATTTTCTCTTTGTCATTCAACAGTTTGACTACATGTGCAGTTGTGGTTTTATTTGTGCTTACCTTATTTGGCATTGAGACTTTCAGATCTGTGGATAACATTTTTATCAAACTTGGGAATTTGGGGCCATGATTTCTTTAGATGATTTTCTGCCTTGTTCTTTCTCCTCTCCCCATGGAGCTCCCATTATATGAGTGTTTGTACTCCTGCTGTTATCGCACAGATCTCTTATGCTCTCATTTCTCTTCAGTATCTCCTATTGCTATTCTTTTGTTTGGATCATCTCTAGTGACCTGCTTTTGAGCTATCTCTATCTTTTCTGCTATCTCAAAGCTGATGTTGAGACCATTAACACATTTTTTTTATTAAGTTACTATATCTTCAAACTCCCGAATATCCATTTTAGCTAGTTTTTTTAAGCAGTTTATATTTCTCTATAAAAATATAAAGATTTCATATTTGCTAAGTAATTTTCATAATATTTTCTTTTAATTCTTTGAACTGTTTCCTTTAATTCTTTCAACATATTTATGATAGCTGCTTTGACGTCTTTGCTAAATCCAACATCTAGCCCACTAAAGAGTCAATTTCTATTGACTGCCCTTTTTCTGAGTCATGGGCATCTGCCTCTCTGTATTCTTCTTTTTTTGTTGTTGTTGTTGACAACTCTACACTTTAGATAATTATAGGAGTAATCACAGATTCTGATACATCTTTGTGGGGCTCTACTTATCAGGTAAACGATACAATCTGTCTCCCCCACGGTGTTGGGAGGCTAATGTCTTTGCTCTGGTGCTATCTGTGTGTGCTTGGTTTTATTTTTGATTAATAAACCTTTTAGAGCAGTTTACCATTCATAGAAAAATTAAGTGGGAGATAGAGATTGCCAGTATAATTCTGTCCCCAAATAAGCACTTATGATGGTTAATTTTATGTGTCAACTTGACTGGGCTAAGGGATCCCAGATAAGCTGGTAAATAATAATTTCTGGTGTGTCTGTGAAGGTATTTCTGGAAGATACTAACATCTAAATTAGTATACTGAGTAAAGAGCTACCCTTATTAACATGGGCTTCCCTGGTAGCTCAGCTGGTAAAGTATCTGCCTGCAATGCAGGAGACTCCAGTTTGACTCCTGGGTCAGGAAGATCTGCTGGAGAGGGGATAGGCTACCCACTCCACTGTTCTTGGGCTTCCCCGGTGGCTCAGCTAGTAAAGAATCCACCTGCAATGAGGGAGGCCTGGGTCTGATCCATGGGTTGGAAAGATCCCCTGGAGAAGGGAATGGCTACTCACTCCAGTATTCTGGCCTGGAGAATTCCATGGACTATACAGTCCATGGGGTCGCAGAGTTGGACATGACTGAGCGACTTTCACTTTCACTTATCAACACAGACAAGAATTATCAAATCTATTGAGAGTCTGAATAGAATCAAAATGGGCAAAGGAAGGGTGCCTCTCACTTTCTTTTCTTGGACTGTGAAATCCATCTACTCCAGCCCTTTGAGCCTTTGGATTCCAGGACTTATATCAGAGGTACCCACATCCCCCAGTTCTCAGGTCTTTGTCCTCATACTGGGATTTACACCGTTAGCTTCCCTGGTTCTCAGGCCTTCAAACTCAGACTAAATTATACCATCAGCTTTCCTGGCTCTTCAGCTTATACATGGCAGATTGTGGTACTTCTCATCCTCCGTAACTACTTATGAGCCAATTTCTATAATAAAGCTCCTCTTATATATCTGTCTATATGTACTGCTGGTTATGCTTCTCTGGAGAACCTGACTAATATGGATTTTGGTACCAGGAGTGGGCTCTATAACACAGACTCCACTCACCAAGGACAACTTGATCGTGGCCACTGCTGAGTGCCCAGTATGCCAGCACAGAGTGATATGATGTGCGTACATGGTCAGTCATGTCTGACTCTTTGCAACTCCATGGTCTGTAGCCCACCAGGCTCCTCTGTCCATGAAATTTTCCAGGCAAGAATACTGGAGTGGGTTGTCATTTCCTTCTCCAGGGAATCTTCCTGACCCAGGGATCAAAGCCACATCTCGTGTGTCTCCTGCACTGGCAAGTGGATTCTTTACCACTGCTCCACCTGGAGCCAATACTGAATTCCCAATATGGCACCACTCCCCAGGTGACCAGTCATTTACCTGGTAGCAGGTTGGTTACTTTGGACTACTCCCATCATGGAAGGGCCAGTGTTTTGTCCTTACTGGAACAGATACCTACTCTGGATGCAGATTTGCATTTCCTGCATGCAATGCTTCTGCCAAAACTACCATCTGGGGACTCAGAGAATACCTTATTCACCATCATGATATTCCACACAATATTGCTTCATATCAAGGAAATCACTTCACAGCAAAGGAGGTATAACAATGGACCCAGGCTTGTGGAAATCACCACTTTAGGATAGTTAGTGATAGTCGCTCAGTCGTATCTGATTCTTTGCGATCCCATGGATTATACAGCCCATGGAATTATCCGGGCCAGAATACTGGAGTGGGTAGCCTTTCCCTTCTCCAGGGGATCTTCCTAACCCAGGAATCGAACCCAGGTCTCCCACATTGCTGGCAGATTCTTTACCAGCTGAGCTACAAGGGAAGCCCAAGAACACTGGAGTGGGTAGCCTATCCCTTCTCCAGCAGATCTCCCCGACCCAGGAATCTAACCAGTGTCTCCTGTATTGCAGGTGGATTCTTTACCAGCTGAGCTATCAGGGAAGCCCTTAGGATGGTTGCCCACCATCCTAAAGCAGCTAGCTTGATAAAGCAGTGGGATGTCTTTTGAAGACTCTGTTACAGTGTCAGCTAGGTGGCAATACTTTGCAAGGCTGGGTCAAGCTTCTTCAGAAGGCTGTATATTCTTTGAATCAGCATCCAGTATATGGTGCTGTTTCTCCAATAGTCAGGATTCACAGGTCTAGGAATTAAGGGATGGAAATGTGAGTACCATCGCTCATCATTATCCCTATGACCCACTAACAAAATTTTTGCTTCCTGTTACCATATGTTCTGCTGGCCTAAAGGTCTTAGTTCTAGAGGGATGAATGAATTCATTAGGAGATACAATGATTCCACTGAACTGGAAGTTGAGACCACCACCTGGTCATTTGGATTCCTCATGCCTTTGAATCAAAAGACAGGGAAAGGAGTTACTGTGCTGACTGGAGTGATTGCTCCTGATCCCTCAGGGGAAACTGGAGTACTACTCCACAGTGGAGGTCAGGAGAGTCTGTCTGGAATACAGCAGGTCCCTTAGGGCTTCTCTTAGTAGTACTGTGCCCTATGATTAAGATCAATGAAAAACTACAACATCCTAATCCAGGCCAGATTAGTAATGACCCATTCAGGAATGAAGGTTTGGGCCACTTTACTAGATAAAGCATCATTACCAGCTAAGGTGCTTCTTGAAGACAAAAGGGATATAGAATGGGTAGTAGAAAAAGATATAAATACCAGCCATGACCACAGAACCAGTTACAGAAATGAGGACTGCAATGTAATGAGAATTTCCTTATTTTATACATACATTTGTGTATGTGTGTGTATACACATATTCATATTAAGCAAATGTCTTTGTTTTCTTTACTATTTTATTTTCTTATCATGTAACATAAGATGTATTAGCCTTGTATCAGCCGTTGGGGATCATCAAATTTACATCATAGCTTTCCAGTTATGGGATACCACAAGGCGAGTCAACATCCTGAAGGACTTCACCTCCTCTTCTGGGGAAGGGATTAGTGTCTTTTCAGTTGTAACCAGGAGAGCTGTATCATGTCAGGTAAAATGATGACCTTGGTATTGTCTTCATTTGAAGATTAAGGAGATGTGTATAGATATCAAGTTGATGAGGAGTGGATTTATGATGGTGACTTTTGTGTCAGCTTGACTGGGCTGAAGGACGCCCAAATAGCTGGCAGAACATTATTTCTGAGTGTGTCTCTGAGGGTGTTTTCAGGAGAGATGAGCATCTGAATCAGTAGACTCAGTAAAGAAGTTCCACTCTCTCCAGTATGGGCAGACATTGCCCAGTCCTTGAGGGTCCAGATAGATCAATAACAGACACCCTACCCCTTCCAAAAAACAAAGGCAGGGGAAGGGTGTATTCTCTATTTTGAGCTGAGAAATCCATGTCCTGCCCTTGGACATCACATAGTTGTTTTAGATTCTCAGTCTGCTAATTCCAGTGGCTCAGACGGTAAAGAGTCTGCCTGCAGTGCAGGAGATCCAGGTTCGATCCTTTGGTCGGGAAGATCCCCTGGAGAAGCAAACGGCAACCCACTCCAGTATTCTTGCCTGGAAAACCCCATGGGCAGAGGAGCCCGGCAGTACAGTCCATGGGGTCGCAAAGAGTTGGACACGACTAAGCCACTTCATTTTCCATTTCTAAGTAAGTAAGTAAGATACTGATGCTTGTTCTGTCTCTTTAAATTATGGTCTTTGACGTTTAGTATGCCTTGTATTTCTTCTTGGTAAGTGTGCATGATGCATTGTATAAAAGGAACAGCTCCAAACAGGCCTTTAGTACTGTGGTAGTAAGGTGTTGGGGGAAGGGAAGCATTGTATAATCCTGAGTTTTGGTGAGCCCGTGCCTCTGGATTGTGAACTCTACAAGGCTCCTCAGTCCCCCTCTCCCTCAGATGGGACAGCATGGAGGAGGCTAAAGTTGGAAATTTCCATCTCCTCAGGTTGGTTAGGTTCTGGGGGCGGGGGGGAAATCCAATATTTAGGGTCTAGTTAAAAAAAAAAAAAAGTTTCTCTTGAAGGCAGGCCTTGTTAAGCAGAATGCTCTGGTATATTTTTTAAATGGCTACTTTCCCCCCTCCCTGCTGCAAGCAAGGGTTTTTTTTTTCCTCCAATATTCACTTTGAAAACCTGACAAAGTTCCTGGAGGTAAAAATATAAAGTATGGGGGATCCCCTATGATTGAGTAACCTTGGAATTTTTAACTCTCCTAATTTTTAATTAAAAATTAAAAATTTTTGCCCACACTGAGCTTCTAGAAATTCATCAACTACAGTTCAGGTTTTCTTAACCCCAGTACTGGTTTCTGTCAAGATGGTGATCTGTTCTGGTAAACTGTGATTCTCTGTATTCACCTGTTTCTCCAGTTTCAGAGGGATCAGTTGATTTGTGACCCATGACCTCACTTCTTTGACAGATCAAAGAAGAGTTATTGATTTTTCAGTTTGATCAGCTTCTATATTGTTAGAATGGACTGATGATTTCCAAGTTCCTACACACTGGACCAAAAACTAAAAGTCTTTGCTCAGGTTTCAATGTTTAAATTTTTAGTCTGGATTCCTGGAGGTGACCCCTGTGTCTGCCTAATTGTGTTGACCCACTGACTTGGGAAGAGGTTGTGCTCAAATGCCTCCAGATGCTACGTCTTTTGTCCTCTGTTGAGCGATCTGTATGTAGATTGGGGAGTGTGTTCAAAGCTCTACCACATTTTAAGTCTCCTTTGACTGCTTTTTGCTGGACCCCCCCAGCGTCCCCTGCATGAGTATGTGATTTCCCAGGTGGCCAGAGATGTTGGGAGAACTTATTTAGCCTTTTTATGGCTCTCTCATTTCAAGGTTCTTTCAGTTAAAATTGATGACTGGCCTGCTACTGACACCAACCAGTACAGCATATTCAGGCTAACAATTACCAGGCATTCCCCAATTCATTTCCCACTACGCTGGCCACTTTCAGCTGATAAATCTGTAGGCTTTTGTCCCGTGCTCTAAACGAGTCACTAGCCTCCTGTGCCAGCAAAGCTGTTGGTTCTCTTTGGCTAAAGAGAACCTGTTGATAAAATTGTGTTCTTCAAGGACTGAGCTGGGGCTGTGGATGGGTGGGAGCAGCACCAGGCAAGATGCCAAAAAGACTCACTCTTCACCGAAAGCTCTAACAGTTTTTTGAGAATGATTTGCAATTTGTTATCTGCTTATCTATTTCCAGTGTCCTGAAATGGGTATTTTTTTTTTTATCATTTTATTCAGTTTGTGTGTATGTGTATGCTATGTATGTTAAGAGGTTATACAGAACTCTTCACAAAGCCACAGTCAGAAGTCTCTACCTCTGTTTATATTTTGATGTACATTTTGATGCAGTTTTTCTTACTCTGCAGTTCATTTTTCATGTTTATATAAATGTAACTACAGGGCTTACCTCCTAGCTCAGTTGGTAAAGAATCTGCCTGCAACGCAGGAGACCTGGGTTCAGTTCTTGGGTCCAGAAGATCCCCTGGAGAAGGAAGTGGCAACCCACTCCAGTATTCTTGACTGGAAAATCCCATGGACAGAGGAGCCTGGCAGGCTACAGTCCATGGGGCTGCAAAGAGTCAGACACTACTTAGCAACTAAACCATCACATTTACTTTCTGTGTCCTAAAAGTGCAAGTTATTTTTTCCTTAATGCTTTTTTAATATTTATTTAGTTTATTTTTGTGCTGGGCCTTTGTTGCTGTGTGTGGGCTTTTCTCTAGTTGCAGCAAGCAGGGGCTATTCTTGAGTTGCGGTGTGTGGGTTTCCCATTCCAGTGGCTTCTCTTGTTGCAGAGCACATCATCTAGGATTGCAGGCTTAGTAGCTGTGGCTCACGGACTCTGGAGCAATGGCTCAGTAGTTGTGGCTCATCAGTTTAGTTGCCTCGTGGCATGTGGGATCTTCCCAGAGCAGGGATCAAACCTGTGTCCCCTGCATTGGCAGATGGATTCTTAACCACTGGACCACTAGGGAAGCCCCTTAATGCTGCTTTCTAAAAATTAATCTTTTCTTTATTTGTAAAATCTAGCCCTTTTATTTTATTTTGGTCACACTCTGATAATCACAAGATCTCAGTTCCCTGACCAAGGGCTGATTCCAGGCCATGGCAGTGAAAACCTGGGATCCTAACCACTGGACAACCAAGGAACTCCTAAATTCTAGCCCTTTTAAATACTACAAAATTCTATATAGCTAACATACCAAATTTTCCTTTTATTTATTGATAAAGTTGTTTATAATATTTCACAGTTACAAATACTGCCACAGTGAAATCCTTATACATGTTTCCTTTTCAACTTTTAAAAATATATCAAATTAGTCCCTTAATTTCAAGCCAGACTGATTATATTCTTTGCAGGCAAAGATGGAGAAGCTCTATATAGCCAGCAAAAACAAGACCGGGAACTGACTGTGGCTCAGATCATGAGCTCCTTATTGCCAAATTCAGACTTAAATTGAAGAAAGTAGGGAAAACCACTAAACCATTCAGGTATGACCTTAATCAAATCCCTTACGATTATACAGTGGAAGTGACAAATAGATTCAAGGGATGAGATCTGATAGACACAGTGTCTGAAGAACTATGGATGGAGGTTCGTAACATTGTACAGGAGGCGGTAATCAAAACCATCCCCAAGAAAAAGAAATGCAAAAAGGAAAAATGGTTGTCTGAGGAGGCCTTACAAATAGCTGTGAAAAGAAGAGAAGTGAAAAGCAAAGGAGAAAAGGAAAGATATACCCATTTGAATGCAGAGTTCCAAAGAACAGGAAAGAGAGATAAGAAAGCTTTTCTCAGTGATCAGTGCAAAGAAAGAGAAGAAAAGAACAGAATGAGAAAGACTAGAGATCTCTTCAAGAAAATTAGAGATACCAAGGGAACACTTCATGCAAAGATGGGCTCAATAAAGGACAGAAATGGTATGGAACTAACAGAAGCAAAAGATATTAAGAAGAGGTGGCAAGAATACACAGAAGAACTATACAAAAAAGATCTTCATGACCCAGATAATCACGATGGTGTGATCACTCACCTAGAGACAGACATCATGGAATGCGAAGTCAAGTGGGCCTTAGGAAGCATCACTATGAACAAAGCTAGTGGAGGTGATAGAATATTTCAAATCCTAAAAGATGATACTGTGAAAGTACTGCACTCAATATGCCTGCAAATTTGGAAAACTCAGCAGCAGCCACAGGACTGGTATAGGTCAGTTTTTATTCCAATCCCAAAGACAGGCAATGACAAAGAATGCTCAAACTACCGCACAACTGCACTCATTTCACACACTAAAGTAATGCTTACAATTCTCCAAGCCAGGCATCAATAGTATGTGAACTGTGAACTTCCAAATGTTCAAGCTGGATTTAGGAAAGGCAGAGGAACCAGAGATCAAATTGCCAACATCCACTGGATCATCGAAAAGGCAAGAGAGTTCCGGAAAAACATCTACTTCTGCTTTATTGACTATGTCAAAGCCTTCAAATGTGTGGATCACAATAAACTGTGGAAAATTCTGAAAGAGATGGGAATACCAGACCACCTGACCTGCCTCCTGAGACAAGAAGCAACAGTTAGAACTGGACATGGAACAACAGACTGGTTCCAAATAGGAAAAGGAGTACATCAAGGCTGTATATCGTCACCCTGGTTATTTAACTTATATACAGAGTACATCATGAGAAAAGTTGGACTGGATGAAGCACAAACTGGAATCAAGATTGCTGGGAGAAATATCAATAACCTCAGATATGCAGGTGACACCAGATTTAGCAGAAAGCGAAGAACTAAAGAGTCTCTTGATGAAAGTGAAAGAGGAGAGTGAAAAAGCTGGCTTAAAGCTCAACATTCAGAAAACTAAGATCATGGCATCTGGCCCTATCACTTCATGGCAAATAGATATGGAAATAGTGGAAATAGTGAGAGACTTTATTTGGGGGGCTCCAAAATCATTGCAGATGATGACTGTAGCCATGAAATTAAAAGACGCTTGCTCCTTGGAAGAAAAGTTATGGCCAACCTAGACAGCATATTAAAAAGAAGAGACATTATTTTGCCAAGAAAGGTCTGTCTGGTCAAAGATATGGTTTTTCCAGTAGTTAAGTATGAATGTGAGAGTTGGACTGTAAAGAAAGCTGAGTGCCGAAGAACCGATGCTTTTAACCTGTGGTGTTGGAGAAGCCCCTTGAGAGTCCCTTGGACAGCAAGGAGATCTAACCAGTCCATCCTAAGGAAATCAGTCCTGAATATTCATTGGAAGGACTGGTACTAAAGCTGAGACTCCAATACTTTGGCCACCTGATGCAAAGAACTTACTCATTTCAAAAGATCCTGATGCTAGGAAAGATTGAAGGCAGAAGAAGAGGGGTATGACAGAGGATGAGATGGTTGGATGGCATCACCAACTCAATGGACATGAGTTTGAGTAAATTCTGGGAGTTTGGTGATGGACAGGGAGGCCTGGTGTGCTGCAGTCCATGGGATCACAAAGAGTTGGACACGATTGAGCGACTGAACTGAACTGAATTTAATAGCAAGGCTTCCCTGGTGGCTCAGCAGTAAAGAATCTGCCTGCAGTGCAGGAGACACAAGAGATGTGAGTTCTATCCCTGGGTCAGGAAGATCCCCTGGAGAAGGAAATGGCAATTCATTCCAGTATTCTTGCCTGGGAAATCTCATGGACAGAGGATCCTGGTGGGCCACAGTCCATGGGGTCACAAGAATCAGACTTGACTTAGTGACTAAACCACCAACACAATTTTATATCAATTACAATATCATTCCCATCAGCTATGACTGAGTTGACCTGTTTACCTATCTGGCAAATGATAGATAATTTCAAATTTTTGTAACTTTCACACAGTATGGTTGAAAAGTTGATTGCCTTACAGTTTAATATATATATATAGCTCTAAAATATGTAATATCCTGCCAAACTGTCCTTCAAGGAGTTTGTAATCAAATTGCTCTCTTCAATGCTAAAAGGTTATATTTTTTAAAATGCTGACAATTTGATAGAAGAAAATTGGTATCTTTGCTGTTTTATATTATTACTTGATTATTGTAAAGTAAATACAAATTTTAGTTCTTATATTTAAGACAGTGATTCATTTTGAGTTAATGCTTATGTACAATATGAAAGTGTTTGAGGTTTTGGGGGACACTTGGATACAAATTGTTCCAATGCCATCTGTTGAAGAGACTATCACTTGCACACTGAATTACTTTTGTACCTTTGTCAAAAATTAATCAGCCATTAATTAATTAAGTCTATTTCTGGGCTCTCCTTATGTTCCAATGATTCTGATTTCTGTCTGTCCCTTTACCAATACCACTCTCTTGATAGAGTAAATCTTAAAATCAAGTAGTACGATTCTTCCAACTGTACTATTTTAAAAAATTGTTTTAGCTTCTTAGTTTCTTTGCTTTTCCATATAAAGTTTGCAGTCAGCTTATCTATATTTACAAAAGTTCCTAGGAATTCCCTGGTGGCCCAGTGATTAGGACTCAGTGCTTTCACTGCTGAGGGCCCAGGTTCGAGCCCCAGTTGGGGAATTAGATCTCACTAGCTGTTGAGGCCAGCCAAAAAAAAAAAATCTACTGGAATTTTGATTGTAATTGAGTTAGATTCACAAACTGCTCTGGGAAGACTTGATAGGCTTCCCTGATAGCTCAGTTAGTAAAGAATTCGCCTGCAATGCAGGAGACCCTGGTTCAATTCCTGGGTTGGGAAGATCTGCTAGAGAAGGGACCAGCTACCCACTCCAGTGTTCTTGGGCTTCCCTTGTAGCTCAGCTGGTAAAGAATCCACCTGCAGTGAGGGAGACCTGGGTTTGATCCCTGGGTTTGGAAGATCCTCTGGAGAAGGGAAAGGCACCCACTCCAGTATTCTGGCCTGGAGAATTCCATGGACGCATATATAGTCCACGGGGTCGCAAAGAGTCAGACATGACTGAGCAACTTTCACTTTGACATCGTTACTACTATGAGTCTTCCAAGAACACAATGTGTCTCCATTTATTTAGGTCATCTGTGAAGTCTTTGATCAGGATTTTGTAGTTTGCAGCACACAGATCCTGTGTATATTTTGCTAGATTTATACCTAAGTGTTTCGTTTAGGAAGTGGGGTTCTTATAAATGATATTTTTAAAAATTTTGGTTTCCAGTTGTACATTCCTAATATAGAAATGTGTGTTGATCTTATATCCTATGACCATGCTAAGCTTAAACTCACTTGCTGGTTCTGGGAGATTTGTAAATTCCTTGGAACTGTAAATGCCTTGGTCAGTCATGCTGTTGACGAATAGAGACCATTTTATTTCTTCTAAGTCGCATGTCTTTTTCTTGCCTATTACACTGGCTAACACTTCCAGCCCTATGTTGAATAAGAGCAGTGAGTGAACATCTTGCCCTCGTTCGTGATCTTAGGCGAAACCATACAGTCTTACCAGTGAACGTGATGTTGGCTGTAGGCCTTTCGTACAGGCCTTATATCAGACTGAGGAAGTTCCCTTTCTATCATGAAAGGATATTGAATTTTGTCACATGCCTTTTTGGCATCAACTGATAAGATTATGTGCTTTTTGTCTTTGGATTGTTGATGTGGTCAGTCAGTTCAGTTGTGTCCTACTCTTTGCGACCCCATGGACTGCAGCACTCCAGGCTTCCCTGTCCATCACCAACTCCTGGAGCTTGCTCAAAATTGAGTTGGTGATGCCATCCAACCATCTTATCCTCTCTTGTCCCCTTCTCCTCCCACCTTAAATCTTTCCCAGCATCAGGGTCTTTCCCAATGAATCAATTCTCCACATCAGGTGGCCAAAGAGGGTCAGCTTCAGCATCAGTCCTTCCAATGAATATTCAGGACTCATTTCTTTTAGGATTTAGTTGATATGGTAGAATACATTGATTCAGGTTTTAATACTGAACCAGCCTAACATTCTCAAAGGAAAAAAACCTCACTTGATCATTGTGTATTATTCTTTTTTATATCTTGCTATACATTTTGTTGAGTTTTTTTTTTTTTTACATCTATGTGCATGAAATGTATCAGTCTATTATTATTTTTGTTATTTTGGTTTTGTTTTTTCTTCTGTCTTTGTCTGATTTTGGTATCAGGGAGACACTGGCCTCAAAAAATGAGTTGGGCAGTATTCCTTCTTCCTTAACTTTCTGAAGAAGATTATATAGGATGGGTGCTATTTCTTCTTCAGATGTTAAGCAGAATTACTCAGTGAAATCATCTGCACTTGGAGTTTTCTTTCTTAGAAAGTTAACTACAAACTCTTAAAAAAAAATAACTAGGGCCTATTTGGATTACCTATTCATGTTGGTTGAGTTTTTTACTTTATTTACAGTTTTTCATGACAGGCCCAAGTCTTATATCTTTTTATAATTAAACTTACCAGTCTCTTATTTTCTGGTATATCTTTGTATGCTCAGAGAATTCTTCTTTTCTCCAATTTTTAATTTTAGTACATTTTATTCTAATACTGAACTTTCTTCTGGCTAATTTATATTTTTCAGTTCTGATGTAAAAAATATTAATCCATCTGGAATTTAGAGGATGCTAGGAGTTGAAGATTTTCTTTAGTTAAAATTGGTATGTAAGGAAAGAATAAGATGGTCTTCGAATCTCCCAACTCTATAATCATAAACTTTTTTTATTAAAAACAAATTTTACATATTCACAAGCAGATTAAACTTCTTAATAACCATGAAGACTGTTTTTAAAAAATCAAATATATACATGGAGCACAAATACTGTGAGTATACACAAGGACATTTTTAAAAGGAGCAAGATAATTAGCTAGAAAACACAGAATAAGAATCTTCAATGAACAGTCATGCTAAAGAAACCAATGTTCAAAATATCCAAATAACTTCTGAAAACTAAAAAAAAAAAGTTTATTTAATAACATAGGGAAATACAAGAATAGAAAATAATATCATCCCCCCTCATCACTCACACACACACACACACACACACACACACTTCCTTTCTCTCTCATATATGTAACTGGCAGATAACGTCCAGCAAAATGGATTATTTTTACAAGCACAGAAAAGATTATTTTTTTAAAAAAAAGATTGTGTTTAAAAGCACAGCATTTTTTAAAATATTTAAATTACATTTTAGATAAATCTCAAATTCCTCCTGATAAACCACTGAATCTGTCAGTGTACACTAACTGAATCAAGCCAGGTGAGCGTGGGACTGTCCTTCCTTACTAGTTCCTCCAAGTCTCTCTCAAAGCTACCCACTATGAAAAGGATGGCCCTGCCTGAGAAGGATTACTGCTGAGGGATGGGTTCATGACTCAGCTTTCCTCTAGAACCCCCAGTACCTCACTTCTGAATAGAAGTCGAGAAAATTCTAGCTGCTACAAACATTCTTTCTCATAAGGCAGAGAAAGAGTCAA
This sequence comes from Cervus canadensis, assembly GCF_019320065.1. Taxonomy (NCBI): domain Eukaryota; kingdom Metazoa; phylum Chordata; class Mammalia; order Artiodactyla; family Cervidae; genus Cervus; species Cervus canadensis. The sequence continues at coordinate 37,359,093 of NC_057401.1, forward strand.
GGAGGTTGAGAGTGGAGGAGGCTGGGGAGAGGAGCCAATGTTTCTCTTCTATCACTGGATTTCCTAATTAACTGATAGATCTCAGGCCATGTTCATTGCGTGTAGGATTCTCTACTCTTCATGCAGGTAAATTTTGGTGAGATTCTAGGAATAAAGGAAATAGAAATCAGATGATTTTACTGGTTTTGATGTTCCAGCTAATTTGGGGAGATATTACTGTGTCTAAATCCATGTGTAAATGACTCTACAAAATGGTATCTAGTCTTATCTTTCTATCACAGACATGAAAAGCTACTTATCATCTGTGCATATTGATAGATACACCTATTCCATTTGGCAGTGTGTGTCCCTCCTATGAGTGGGAAATGATAATATCTGCAAAATCACCTCTTCTACCTACCCTTGTGTTGGACCTCTCCAGACATGGCATAAGCCTTGGCTAGTAACGCGCTCGCCTCTGCAGCTTGGGGGCTGACTTCAGTGTACAAAGAGACACAGATAGAATGGGCCTGGAATACAGAAAATTGTGAGAAGGTTAAGTACCCAAATGGCAATGTTTCACTGTGGATTTTATAGTAGCTCCCACAGAAGTGATAGCTGATTGACGGCCGATGTTTATTTAATCATGGAGTTACCTACCTGAGAGAGGAGTTTGAGTCCCAGATCTGCTACTTCCTCTCTGTGATTCTTGAGCAAGTAATTTTACCTTCATACATAGAAAGAATATATATTTCCCATTGATTAGGGTTTGAAAGTGAAAGTTGCTCAGCTGTGTCTGACTCTTTGTGACCCCATGGACTAACAGTCCATGGAATTCTCCAGGTCAGAGTACTGGAGTGGGTAGCCTTTCCCTTCTCCAGGGGATCTTCCTAACCCAGGGACTGAACCCAGGTCTCTGGCATTGCAGGCACATTCTTTACTAGCTGAGTCACAAGGAAAGCCCTGATTAGGGCGTGGGAAAGGTTAAATGAGATGATGCGTGCAAAGCACTGGGCACAGCAACCTTCACATGGTAGGTTCTAAATAAATTGTTACTTTTTATTAATGTTTCATCACAAAAGCAAAATTATAGCTTTAGCTCAACCTCTCAAAGGTTCAGTATCCAAAAAAAAAAAAGTCTAGTAAAGCATGAATCCCAGAGCCCAACTGCCTGGGTTCCCATCTTAGCTCAGCCATTTACTGTAACATAAGAGAAGTCACTATAATTTATTTGAATATAAAAACAGGGCTGACAAAAATTGTATTTGTCACAAACAGTTGTAAAGATTAAATGAATATGTATATAGTGTTTAGGTATTGTTAGGGGAGGCACACTGATTGAAACCGCCCACCCTGGCCAGGCACCATAGTAACCATTTGCATGAGTTGTTTTATGACAGGAGATCCTGATAAGGAATACGGAACTAATAAGCCACCACCAGCCGGAAGAGTTCGGGAAAGGTCAAAAGGAGACACCCTGTCTGTCCACTTCCCAGAATCCCTCTTGCTAGCATCCATCTTGGCTGAGCGATGCGTGCGCCACCAGGAAAGACTCTGAATTAGAATGATTGGCCAAAGACTACCCGGAAACGAATCCCATCACCATAAAACCCAAGACTGAGGGCCACGTGGCAGAGCAGTTCTCCTGGGTTCCCTTAGCTACTGCTCTCCACCTGGGTGCCTTTTCCCAATAAAATCTCTTGCTTTGTCAGCATGTGTCTCCTCGGACAATTCATTTCCGAGTGTTAGACAGGAGCCCAGTTTCGGGCCCTGGAAGGGGTCCCCCTTCCTGCAACAAATGGCGACCACGAAGGGACATCTTCTTCGCTGAGATTGACATCCTGACCACTCGGGGTACTCAGGGGCCAGCTTACCTGCCAATGGACCAGACCCAGTGGCCGCAACTGGGACCCTTTTGTCCCTGGTCTCCTCCTGATGCGGACAACTGGCCAGAGTGCCCCGACCAGTAAGAAACAAGAGACTTTATTGACCTCCCTCCCCTTCCCTCTCTCTTTCCTCTCCTTAGCCCTTCCTATCCTTCCCGTTTTTCTAGTCCCCTGGTCCTGGACGCAGGAATCTGGTCGAAGGGCCTCAGCTTGAGCTGAGGATTGGAGACTGATCACCTCCTCTTGGCAGAGAACTCGAATTTTCTGGTCTGGTTTCTGGCAGGGCCGAGTTCCAGTCCTCCCTTTTCTGGAAGCCCAGGGAAAAGTCCCGTAACGCCTGGGTGTCTGCAGGTGGCAGGAGACGTCTGTAAGGCCACCCTTTTGCCCCCCTTTCCCGCCTCCTCCCCCTTCTTTCAACCTGGCTTCCTTTCCTCCTTTTGAAATCTTTGAAGACATCTGAAGTTTTGTGTCTCCATAAAAGGTTTTCTGAGAGACTGTATTCTTGTATTTAAGAGAGTGTCTGATGAGGACTGCCAGGTTTATATGTGTGTGTTTTAACTCTGTTCTGTGTTGTGATTTGTGATGGCCATTTTGCTTTGTTTGGCTACCATTTAGACCTGCCATCATTTTGTTAGAGCTTGATTTTCTTTCCCTGTGCCTTGAGACCAGGGCTCTCAGGAACACTTATCTAGACCATCTCTAACTCCTGAGACTGAGAAAAAAAAAAGAAAAAAGCCTTTAAAAATGTTATTTATTTCAGCTTTTTTTATAAACTAGTAAATTTTATATTGTAATATCTAATTCATGACCAAACTTAGAAAATGAAGCTAGATCTTGCAGTGTGTCTGTCTAAATATGTCTTGGTATGTTTTTGTCTCTGGGTAATATTTTTTAGGTTAATTTGTAAATGAGCTCTATTTAATTGGCTTTAAAAAGGTAAGCGCTTACAAATCAAATAATTCTAAATTAAACAATAAATTCCAGGTTCAGGTGAACTGGGAAATATTCAGTATTAAATACCTGATATTAATGTTTTTTGTTGACCTATCTAATACAGACATGTCTTAGAGTAATTAAGTAGAATATTTTCATTGTACCTAGGTTTAATATAAGTTAAATATTATACCTATTACAAGTTTGTCAACAGAGAAATTACGTCGAGTGAAAAAACTTCTAAAAAATGTAAATGAGGTATGAGTTTATATATAAACTCTATTAAGAATAATTATTCTTTAAAAATATCTGTCTACAATAGTCTCCCCAGATTGGTGTAACTTGAATTTCTAAGGGTTGTGCTAAACTAAGTATTGAAAGTCTATTAAATAATTGGGTCATTTCCAAATGAAATAAGACTTTGAAACATTTACTACTAAACACTGATTTCCTTTTACAGAAAAACTAAAGAGATTTGGGACTATAAATAAATAATGTTTGATGCCATCCTAAAATGTTTTAAAAAAGCAAGGGTTTTAGAAATTATCACTGGTATTTATGCTCACCAATCTATAAAATGCTAATATAAAAGTTAGCTCTTGGTTGCTAAAGGAAAGCAGGAAGTGTGCTTTCAGTAAAAAAAAAAGAGTAAAAAAATACTAAAAAGAGTTATGCATGATCAAGATTTTCTAAAATTAGATTACAATTAGTTAAATAAATAGATTTTGTTAAAAATGACACGGTCATAAGAAAACTGGTTAGAGCCAATTAGGTCCAAGATGGCAGAGCTGACTTTCACTAGACCTTGAGCCTTGGTATTTGCACCCATTGTGACATACCTACAAGCTAAATGATACACCCATCAACATTGACTGAATCTGACCAAATGTTCTAAAGCTTTTAATTGATCTTTTCGATAAAACTTCCTGAATCGAATTCTTTTGAAGTTTCTTTGACATCTAGCTAACTTTGGGGTGTTTCAGAGGGCCCCTGAAACATCCCAAAGAGAGATATTAAACTGTTTATTTGGTTGGTTAAATTACATGAAAAAGATTATCAAATGAGTAATAAATCCGCTCATGTTATAATGTATAAAAAGTTACTAATACAGATATCCTAGAAATTATATAGAGTTCTTAACACTTTGATATGTCTTGGTATTCTGATGAAAAACCTGATGACTTCACAAAAGTTAACAAAGGACTGAATGAACCAGCGAATATGCTTATAACTTTTATGGTTTCTATCTAAGAAAGTACAGGTTTAAATTGTGTGTTTTCTGGGAATAGAAAAAACCTTCCCTTAAACTAATTATAAAAATAATTTGGTAAAATTACACGTTATAAACAAGACAATTATACTTTCTCTCTATCTGACTCCTCCAGAAATTTAAAACTCTTAAGTTTCCAGTAAGTTTATCAAATGAGCTAAAAAAGTTATCTCACTAACAGGTACAAAAATCTCAAGGAATTTTTGAGACCTTAAAAAAAAAAGAGTTCACCTAGATTTGTTAGACAAAATCTGTGATAAGCCTTTGAGTTTCCCAGTCCTGTTTTATATTAAAAATTCAGTCTGAGATCCTATAAGTGTTTCAGCAAAATAAAAAGTCTATGATCAATTCTGTTATGTGATATTAATGTGAAAGTTTGTTTCTAAAGCTTATCTCAGTAATCTATCTTTGGACGAAAATCAGATGCCTCATGACCTACAACCAGGACTAGAAAAAGACATAATTTAAGAGACTGTCTCCAACCTGGATGGAAAGACTTTTTATCAGGTACTCTTAACTAGCTCATACACAATAAAACTGAAGGGAAATTAACTCTTAGATTAATTCCCACTTCCAAAGGCCTCTACACTGGACTGGTCTATAGAGAAGACAGCTGACCTGATCTCACCTTAAAATGATGCTCAAACAAGAAAAAGTACAGTACACCAGGATGAGAAGACAACGACATCAGAGGTAGACAGCTTGTCCAAGATACTGGACCTGATTCGTATGATCGTTTATAGTGTTCTCTTGACTTCTTAGACCTTTGTATATAAATCAAATGCTTTTCTATCATAGGCCTGATACTATGCTAGTTTTAAAAATCAATCCAATTTTTGGGTTTGTGGCCAATTATCTGTGTCTAGCTCTGGGTTACCTTGGTAAATTTCTCTACTACAAGACTCTAACTGGTTGGCCCTGAGGAAATTTACTTGGAAAAATTATAGTCATATTCAGGTTACTATGATACTACCAGACGGGATCCCCTCACTGGGCCAATTAATAATGCCTACTCTGACTCTGGCTATAAATTTGAGCCTTTTTCTATTCCTCAAGCTCAATCAGAGCAACAAAAAAAGTTTTAACAAAAGAAAAAGAAATCTCCCACAATTATGAGATAGATTTATATAGATAACACTAGGCTATGGTAATTCAGGTTTAAAGTCTCCTCTGTGTTAAAAACAATTAAATCATACTAAAGATAATCAGTCTAGTAACACTAGAAAACTGGGCTGTGTGCCTTATAGATGGTGGTGCCAATGTATAATTTCCCTGAAAGATAAAGATTCGTACAGAGTAGACTAAGTCAGACGACCTGAGATATACTGGGCTACATCTTACAGAAGCTCTTAGGTCTTACTTGTGACTTTACTAATACTGCTGGCTATGTTCTTTGTATTTCACCTGTTTTACAGAATTGCTATTTCTTACAGTGCCAAATGTGTGACTGAGGCCTCTGATAGAATAATATATAGTTCCTTATGAAATCGATGATGATGACAGTGTAACTCTAGATATGAGAAAAAGCAACAAGAGGGAATGTTTTCCTGGACCAAGAGGCTAGTAAGACAGGTGGTCCAGAGAATTTTAGATACTGTTTTATGGCCTAATCCAGTAACAGCACATTGAGAGGCCGGTCGACAAAATCTTTGCCAAACCTGAGAATGGACATTCTCAGCACCATGGGATAAAATGGTCATGAAATGCCCCCCTCAAAGTCGTGGTCAAGTTTGTGAGCAAAAAGGGGCTTTGCCAACTGAAGATTGACACTTGCCATCTACATCTACAGCGATTCTATCATGGCCACTGCAACTGCTGACTTTCAACGGCCCTGAAAGGAGTTCAGGGTGAAGATCAAGAATGAGGTGTTCCGTGCTCTGGGAAAAACTGGCAGAACAGGCCTTCAGATAGTTAGATCTTTTCAAGAGATTTTATGAGTCCCAATTCTTGCATCTTCTCATACCTAGAGAAACACTGACATCATTAATGGTGCCATCTGCTTTGGCTATTAAAGAAAAAATTTTACAATTAAAAGTCAAAATAGAGTACTCAGCTATGGTTCAGACATCCTGGGAAATAACCAGGTGTTACTATGGGTGTAATTTCAGATTAGACATTGTATTGCTAAACACTTGAGTTTTCTGAGTCGTGTCAGGCTTAGAGGCCACCATTCTCAAAACAATGTTTGCTGGAAGCTAGTAACTTCTACCTTACTTTTTATAAAACTAGGCAACTGGCCACCTGGCTACAAGTCTCCCTGAAGTGCCAGGTCCAGACTGGATTTCAGGTCTATTCTTCTAAAAGAAAGAGATTTACTTTGTCTATTAAAACTCCAGTTATCCCTTCTCTAGCTACTACTAACTGGGTATGTTACAACAAAATGGCAGACCAAGGGATTGAGATTTTAATCATACAAGGCTCAGATCTAAGACTTGGAACTCAGGAATACTTCCAATTCAGTGTCTCTTCTCCAAGCTGAGGCGGTCCTATGCCCCATTTTGACAAAAAGTTATCACAGTCATAGTTGCCCTGTTCCCTAAATAAAACTGAACAGGACTCTGCGGGGTGGCAACTCTGGAGTACAGATCTGCTGTACTGTAAAATATAGGCTTTATTCAGCCTCCTTGACCTTCCCTGAGTTCCAAAGGGTAGATTCAAACAATTGCCAATCAGAGAAGGGAAAAAATACAGAAACAGAGGGGAAACAATCAAATGGTGGTACAGCCTTGAGACGGGTCCTGGCTCCTACTCAAAAAAAAAATATGCATAACAATGTCTTTTGAGTTCTACAGAACTAGAGCCCCCACCCAGGTGGAAGATGGTAACTTCAGACTAAACATAAGATTCTTAGAACACAGCTCTGTTGCTTGACCACCAGCCAATCATCCCAGCAGTGCCTCCTGTTTCTGGGGACCAGTGATGACCATCCTGTTAGGTCTCCTGTTTGGCCCCTGTCTATTTTACCTCTGAGAGGCGCTGACAGTTTCAAACTAAGTTGCTGTTATTACAAGAGTAAAAGCTGGTTTCAGATATAAAACACCCCAACTTAGGTCAGGTATAGAGAGACTTCTGCTCTGCTAGGCAGGCCTACACCCAGGCACAGCAGGAAGAAGTTACAGAAGAAAGAGACCTCCACCCCAATTCCCAAGAAGGATCTTGAGTATGAAGTCTCTCAGGGGGAGTTGTTAGGGGAGGCACACTGATTGAAACCGCCCACCCTGGCCAGGCACCATAGTAACCATTTGCATGAGTTGTTTTATGACAGGAGATCCTGATAAGGAATACGGAACTAATAAGCCACCACCAACCGGAAGAGTTCGGGAAAGGTCAAAAGGAAACACCGCGTGTCTATCCACTTCCCAGAATCCCTCTTGCTAGCATCCATCTTGGCTGAGCGATGCGTGCGCCACCAGGAAAGACTCTGAATTAGAATGATTGGCCAAAGACTACCCGGAAACGAATCCCATCACCATAAAACCCAAGACTGAGAGCCACGTGGCAGAGCAGTTCTCCTGGGTTCCCTTAGCTCTCCACCTGGGTGCCCTTTCCCAATAAAATCTCTTGCTTTGTCAGCATGTGTCTCCTCGGACAATTCATTTCCGAGTGTTAGACAGCCCAGTTTCGGGCCCTGGAAGGGGTCCCCCTTCCTGCAACAGTATCACTAAACATTGTAAGCATTAGAGAAATACAGCTTTTATTATCTGAACTAAAATGGAAGGAATAACACTTTGGAAAAAGAAAGAAGACAGAAAGCATTCAGCTCACTACCCACCAGCAAGAAAAGAGCCACCTGCACTTCATACTTCATAGGCCAAACACCGTGAGGTATTTCAAGGAGCTCCAAATAACACTTTAGACAACACTTTAGAGCTAAGACCCAGTGCAGAGTCGTTATGAGTAGAGGCTGTGGGGTCAAATCTTCTGAGTTCAAATCCATGCCCACCACCCCCCAACCTGTTAGCTACACAATTTCCAGTGAATTAGCTATAGTTCTTTGCGCTTCAGTTTCCTCATGCTTAACACAAGATAAAAAATAAATAATGGTGCTTACTTCATATGCTTATTTCATGAAATAAATGAACTAATAAAGCCTCATGTGCACATGGTAAAAGCATTCCATACATTTGAACTATTATTTTTGCTTGAGCTATTTTTGCTTTGACCTATTATTTTGATTATGTACTGTTTTATTCATTATAAACTGGACTACTGCTTTAAGGGAGTCTGGGACACACCAGCCAGGCTTTCTCCATAAATTGTGGACTCCCTGCCTTCGAGGCAGCATTCCCATACATCTCTCCATTGTGATGTCAATAACCTGGGATTTCTGGATTGTGAACGTGAAAGTGAAAAGTGAAGTCGCTCAGTCGTGTCCGACTCTTTGTGACCCCGTGGACTGTAGCCTACCAGGCTCCTCCGTCCATGGGATTCTCCAGGAAAGAATACTGGGGTGAGTTACCATTTCCTTCTCCAGGGGATCTTCCCAACCCCAGGGATCGAACCCGGGTCTCCCACATTGGAGGTAGACGCTTTAACCTCAGAGCCACCAGGGAAGCCCAGGCAATGCCTTTTCTTCACTAGCAGACTGCTGTCACATGTAATGTTTGAGCGCAGTGCACTTTTTCTTTTTGCAAAATAGGAAATCCAGTACTATGATCTGATCTTGGTCATGGGAGATACCTGAAGCCATGGGCACGGTTCTTCTTTGAGGAGAGAAAACGTGAATTTACCCAGCAGTTTCGAGGAAAGCTTTAAGTACCTGATTCATAAAGTGCCCTACACTGTTTAAATTATGATAGACTCAACATTCCTTTGTACATCTTGTTTCATTTTCCTCTCAGTATCTGCCAAATTAGTTACCTCCAAGCAAAACACCATCTTGGTGGTTGAGCCTTAGATTTGGAAATTCAACCAGCTAGACTAGTTTATAGGATAAATGAGAGCATTACACCAAAATATTACAAATTTTCATTTTAGAAGCCCTTTGTGTTTGTTAAAGACATGAACTCAGTTGCCCCTCTGGCTTTTTCCCTCAGCTCCCTCTTCCTGGCACAGACAGAGGTGAGGGAAGCCAGGAGGGGAAATGCTGTGTTAAATCAGGTCACACCTGATGGGCAGACAGGCCCACCATGAGCCTGTGTTCCCTATCCAGAGTTTGAGGAAGGTCTCTTGTGTGGATCTGGAGGAAAATTGATCCCACCCCGTTCTTCCCTTCTGGGAACCAGGCCTGCGGTCAAACAAAGCCTCCTGGCCTGGACTTCAGCCAGCCCACCCACCTGGTGCAAGTACTGGATGGCGTGCTCGTGGTTCCTCCTCAGCTGCTCGATCTGAGCCATTTCCTGGTAAAGGCTGACCAGATCTGACGTATTGTCACCCTTATTGGCAATAACGTTGTCAACCACCTTTTCAAAGTATATCAGTGCAAGGTTTAACCTGCAGTTGGCCAAGGAGGCTCTGGAAGAAAAGGGACAAGGGTGGAAAGTCAGAGCAAGGTGACTTGCTCTGCAGACACAGAAGGAACTGATTCTAAGAACCGAACAATTTGGCCTTCACAGGCTGATCATCTGTGTGGTGGCCCAAAGTCCAGTCTTGCTGTAAGCACACCCCTATTAACCAGCATTTTGCCCACCAGATTTCACTGACTACCATTCCATCAAACCCATTAATACATCATGCTAGGCTAATTTTATAAAAAAGCATATGGAAAAAATGGCGTCCGGCAGTTCATAAGATGGGATAATTTACCCCATAACAAAGACTTTCTAAAATCAAGATAAAATTTTATTACCTCTGATTCCTTCTCTCTTAGGCTAAATCAGGGGTTTTCCTTTGTTTTGTTTGAGCTAGTTTAGTTTATTCTTCCTCAGTTAAAAATAACAAAGGATAGAGAAAACAATGTCTAAGTATCCCCCCACCAAAAGGGGGATGAGTAAATAAATCAGGGCACATCACACAATAAAATACTTTAGACATGAAAAATTTTAAATGTGCTAAGTTCAAAAAACAGTTATAAAACTGTACTTAAAATATGATCCTGACATGTATACATGTAAAGCACTTAGAACAGTGTCGAGAATGTAGTTATACTTTTGTAAACATTCCAACACTTAGAACAGTGCAGGTACAAAACAGGTCAAGTGTGTGGAATGGACGAATGAAATATACACTCAAAGTTATTCTGAAAGAGGAACAAGGCTATCTTTCACATAAGCACAAAAATCCAAGTCACTGCCCCATGTGACAGCAGTAGACGGTCACTGGACTCTAACTCATGGGCCTGTGGACTTAAGAATCATTTCTGATTTGACTCTGGACATTCGAATATCTCCCCACCATTTCCTATTTGACTACTAGATTCATAGCTGTTTAGAGGAGGCAAGTATGACTCATGTATTTCATTTACTTACCATTCCATCATCTACCCTACCATGCCAAGTGCTTACAGTTCTGGAAACAGATTGTTTTCAAGGATGTGAAGATATTTGAAAAATCTAGGGAACAGTAAACCTTTTATTATTCTTTTTTTTTCTGATAATCTGATGGGCCCATTATATCATATCTAAATATTCTGATTCTCAGAGGATCCCTAACTGTAAAACAGTTAAGTCTCATTCTGGCTTGAACAAATTCCATGAACTTTGTTTCCATATGGAATACAACTTTCCTTAAAAATGCATGTGCTATGAATAACTCAAGGACCTTCAATATATTGCTCTCATTAAGTGTTTCTTCTTTATCATTTAAGTTGTCATATTTAATGACAAAGTGAAAGTGAACATTGCTCAGTCGTGTCAGACTCTGCGATCCCATGAAGTATACAGTCCATGGAATTCTCCAGGCCAGAATACTGGAGTGGGTAGCCTTTCCCTTCTCTGGGGGATCTTCCCAACCCAGGGATTAAACCCAGGTATCCTGCATTGCAGGCAGATTCTTAACCAGCTGAGCCACAAGGGAAGCCCAAAAATACTGGAGTGGGTAACCTATCCCTTCTCCAGTGGATCTTCCCAACCCAGTAGTCAAACCGGGGTCTCCTGCATTACAGATGGATTCTTTACCAACTGAGCTATGAGGGAAGACCACTTAATGACAAAAGTAGGTGGCAATTCAGAAAAAAAAATAATTTTAGAGTAAGTAGGAGAGGCAGCACAAGGAAGGGCTAAGAGTCTAAGTTCAGATCAAGTTCCAATCCAATATTTAAAGCTTATCTCCTTGGATAGTTTCTTTATCCTCAGCTCATTCTCTTTGCCCTCTTTCTAATGAGATAAGTAATTGCACCAGCTACCTCAGGGGTGGCTATGAGGATTAAATGGGAAAGAGCATGTTCTAAGAAAACTTAGAACATGGAGTATGCATTTGGTAAACATGAGCCTCTTTTACTATTATTTGAGTCTCTGGTTCTTTTGCTCTAAATATTTTTCTCCCCTTACATACAGAGTACAGGACAATCATGTAATTCCGGGCCTTAGTCATAAGAATGAATATTCATTGGAAGGACTGATGCTGAAGCTAAAGCTCCATTACTTTGGCTGCCTGATGTGAAGATCTGATTCATTGGAAAAGACCCTGATGCTGGTAAAGATTAAAGGCAGGAGGAGAAGGGGGTGACAGAGGACGATATGGTTGGATGCCATCCCCGATTTGATGGACATGAATTTGAGCAAACTCCAGGAGATAGCGAGGAGAAGGAAATGGCAACCCATCCCAGTATTCTTGCCTGGAAAATCCCATGGATGGAGGAGCCTGGTAGGCTACAGTCCATGGGGTCGCTAAGAGTCGAACACAACTGAGTGATGTCACTTTCACTTTTCACTCTCATGCACTGGAGAAGGAGATGGCAACCCACTCTAGTATTCTTGCCTGGAGAATCCCAGGTACGGGGGAGCCTGGTTGGCCGCTGTCTATGGGGTCGCACAGGGTCGGACACGACTGAAGCGACTTAGCAGCCTCAGGAGATAGTGAAGGACAGAGGAGCCCGGTGAGTTGCAGTTCATGGGGTTGCAAACAGTCAGACAAGGCTTAGTGACTGAACAAGAACAAAAGTCATAAAAATGCAAGCTTCTCTAAGCCCAGATCTCACCTGCCCAAAGCGATTCTTAGATCGTTCTCTGAGACCTGTAACCCACAAGTGCTTCCCTTATATGATTTCCTCAGCTCCTTCATGTTTCTCTCTGACTTCTGCAGGTTGAAATACGCCTCTCTGCCAGTGAAACAGTCAAGGAAAGTGCCAGGTATGCAAACGCCCCCACCGACCAGGGCAGAGTTGGTGAACAAACAAAAGGGGCCCTTGGGAAAATGAAACACTATCTGGAAACACACACTTCCCTCTGTTCTCTATTTTTCATCTATATGTGTTGTCAAGAAGGGAGGATTCTTCAGAAAAGGAACGGGACCCTGGGTGTCTTGTGGTGTTGCAGGAGTCCAGGGCTAGGATGTGTGGCAAGCACTGGGAGTAAACGGAAACTGTGAATTACACGGATTTCCTTAGAGGCATCTACTGCGTGACAATTATTCATTTTTTCCCAAGTTGGTCTCTGTGAATGGCAAAAGAGAGGAACTAATTTTGCTGAAAGGGACTTTCTGGGTCATTTAGAAAGTCCAAGCAGAGCAGCTTTTTGGCGAGAGGCAAACAGCAGGAAAGAAAATCCCCTTAATTCCCAATATCCTTCCATTTCCCGCATTCTCAATAGCCCTCTGGCGAACAGCATAAGAGAGGAAGGAAGTGTATCAGATTTTGCAAGCTGAGTACCAGGACCAAAAATGTAGAGGGGGGATGTGTAGAGAGAAGGTCAAAGAGGGTTTATGATTATTCATGAACATGAAAGACCCCTTAGTTTTCAAGAAGAGATAGTACCCACAGGCTGTCAAAATCACAAGCTTTTGGAGGAGAGGCATTTTTAACTGTTCTCCCTTGAAATACAGAAAACTATTTCTCTGGTCTATTTTGCTTGGCCTTCGGCTTCATGGGCAATGTTCTCAATAGCATTTTAGAAAAACTAAAACCATCAAGTGTACATTAAATCAGATGTTTTTGGCTGTGTGTTACAAGTCACCTGGGGCTTTTAAAAAAATCTCAGGGAACAGATGCACCTGGGGTCTACTAAGTCAAACTCTCGGGGGTGGGACCCAAATAGCAATCATTCTTAAAGCTCCTCAGGGGACGAGGATATGTAGCCTACTCTGAAAAACAGTGCTTCAAATTACCATCTATCCTCCATCTTCCTACATGGCCACTGCCATTATCACCCACCTCCTTACTGCTAACACTGCCTGTCTTCAGGGCTCAATGAAGCACAAGACAGGCTCCCCAAACTTTCAGGTGCCCAGGAGGTGTGTCCCCAGTGAGAACCCTCCCATGGCTCAACTCAGAGCTCATGTGAATAGACGCAGGAGGAACATTTGTACTTTCTAGACGGACTTTTTGAGTGGAGGCTCATGGAGGGCCCGGACGTTGGAATGGAGCTACGAGGCCTCGGTTCCACCTCCCACCCTGTGTGAGATGACTCATCTGGCATGGATGGCCCCTGGCCCTGATACCCAGATCCTGCTGGGAAGGAAAGGATATTGGTTCTGCAGGAGGCAGGCCACCCCCAGAGTGTAGTAGAGCATGACCAGAGTCTCCAGAATTTGCTTTTCCTCCTTGTCTGAGGTTGTGGTTCCCTTCCAGGTCAGCAGGACGTTCTTGGCGGACTCGGCATGTTTCTTGGCCTGAGCTGGAAGGCCTGGGAGAGTTGGAGGGTGGAGGGCAAGAAGGAAAACATCAAGAAGGCACGTTTCAGTCAAAGACATTCCTGGGAGGGGCTAAGGTGGGCAGTGTGGTTGTCAGTACAGTCTTTAGTACTGGTTCCCCAAACTGCAGTGCATTAGAATCATCTAGAAGGCTTGTAAGGAATAAGGCTCCTGGCCACCCCCTCCCTAGACCTGTTGAGTTGGGATCTCTAGAGGAAGGGTGTCCAGGACTCTATATTTGAAATTAACTGCACAAGTGTTTCTTATGCAGCTATCCTGGCATTCATCGACGGACTCTATTTGGACATCACTGATGGAGTGATGGAGACAGCAAAGGAAGCTGAGGATCCCGGTCTCAATCTCTTGCTAATGCCATGTGACTTTTTCAACCCACAGAGCTTCTCCATCCCCCAAATGTGAAATGACAACAAAATTACAGCAGCTGCCCTTTTACCAAACACATGGAGACAGTCCAGAAATGAACTGGGTTATGCCACAGAGTGCATGCTTTGAGCTTGCTGGATAAGGGATTCTATAAAGACAGGGGCTTATGAATACAATTACTTCCATCTGGGGATTTTTTTTTTCAATCCAAGATGAAGTTGTTGATACTAATTGGTCACACACACAGGATCTAATTTCTAATGCAGTGAGGCCCCTCTCTAGAGAAAGAAGACAAAAGGGATGCCAACACCCCACAAGACAGAACATGGGGCGTGTTTCCCCTTGTTTTCTAACTAAAGGCTGATGTTCCTGAGGCACTTATTTGAACTGGAATTAGTCCAGTTAACAGAGGGAGACTTGGGAGTGTTCAGGTTATAGAACTATTTCCTCATCTTTCCCCCCAGCTCATGTCCAGTGATCTCTGATGGATAAGGGGAACCCTGGAGAAAAGAGTAAGGCCAGCAGGGAACACCGAAGCCTTCTCCTCTGCCCTCCTGAGGACCACCCGTGGCTGGCACAGCTCTCCTCCCCGCAGACCCGAGGTCTAGGAAACATATCACCCTGCCACAGAAGGAGGCCCGCTGTGCTTTTGACTTGCCCCTCCCACCCCAGCCCCCAGTTTGCTCTCCCTCTGGCCCATGGGGGGCTTCCCTGATAGCTGAGTTGGTAAAGAATCTGCCTGCAATGCAGGAGACCCCAGTTTGATTCCTGGGTTGGGAAGCTCCCCTGGAGAAGGGATAGGCTACCCACTCCAGTATTCTTAGGATTCCCTGGTGACGCAGAGGGTAAAGAATCCGCCTGCAATGCAGGAGACCTGGGTTCTATCCCTGGGTCGGGAAGATTCCCCTGGAGGAGGACATGGCAACACACTCCAGTACTTGCAGAATCTTCCTTGGAGAATCTCCATGGACAGAAGAGCCTGGCGGGCTACAGTCCGTGGTGTCGCAGAGAGTCGGACATGACTGAGCTCCTAAGCACAGCACCCAGCACTGGCCTTTGGAGCTGCCTTCACAGCACAGTGCAGTCAGCAGCATTAGAGGTGATTTAAAGGACTTGCTTTGGAAGCCTAAAGCCCTCATATGTTCCAAATGTGTAGGTCCTTCTTAATGAATTGCAACAATGAGAACACGGTTTATCTGAAAGAGCCCTAAAAGGGACCCAGAAGCCAAGAATCTTTGTTAGAACACTCAGAAATGCCCTTTCTGTAGGTCTCAAATGGAAGAGAAAAATGGATCTCAAGTTACCAGATGACAGGGGTCCTCAAATTGCATCAAAAGCACCTGTTACAGTGCAGAGTCCTGGGCCTCCAGTAGTTACAGTTCACAAGTTCTAAGGGGAGAACCAAGGGCTCAGATTTATAACAGCTATCTTAGGTGATACTGATATAGGCTCTCTGAGGACCACACTTAGAGAAACAGTGAGTTAATAAAGTCTTTATGCAGGAAGTGGGACTCTTCTCCTTCCTGAAGAGTAGGTAGGTTCTGACTGATGGAGAAGAATGAGAAAGGGTTTCCACTAGGAGGCAACAGCCTGAGGCCAAAAAAACAGAAAGTGTGTGTGTGTGTGTGTGTGTGTGACTGATGGAGAAGAATGAGAAAGGGTTTCCACTAGGAGGCAACAGCCTGAGGCCAAAAAGAAAGTGTGTGTGTGTGTGTGTGTGACTGATGGAGAAGAATGAGAAAGGGTTTCCACTAGGAGGCAACAGCCTGAGGCCAAAAAGACAGAAAGTGTGTGTGTGTGTGTGTGTGTGTGTGTGTGTGTGTGTGTGTGTGTGTGT